>NC_061819.1:7330990-7340990 GCF_019202785.1 Penaeus chinensis | reverse complement strand
AATAAGATGATTACTTTCGAGTGACAGAGCTTCATTCTGACATTAGTTCCCCGCAAGTCAATTATCGTTCAGTCTACCGCACAAAACCAGTGAACCTTTGGAAAGAACCCGTCAAGCTGCACCTCCGAGGACTAGGGAGCCCCCCCCCCTCCCCATAAACCAGTGGGGGGATTAGCAGGCTTACTAACAAGATGATATTGTTTTTTTTTATTTTTTTATTTTTTTTTATTTTATTATTATCACTTTTGTTGGATATGCTTTGTCGATAAAGATATTGATCGTAATGATAATGACTGTATTATAGTATAATGATAACATCTACAAGTTCAGTGATCTTACTGCTATAGGCGATGCTGATAATAATGTTAGAATGAAAAATAATGGTAATTAATATAATAATGATAGTACCATTAATATTAATAGCTATAATAAACGTGCAATAATAACTAACAATAACAACAATAATATCAACAATAATGATGGAAAAAGTAAGTAAAATAATAATAAAAATATCCTTAACATTATCATATATGTTATTAGCTGATGTTCATATCAACATCAACAACGATATCAATAATAACAATAATAAAACAAAAAGATAATATGATAATGAGGATGAAAATAGTGATGATTTCAATAATAATAATCTTTGACATAACAACCATGATCATAACTAAATAATGATGATATTAACGATAACTATATCATTAACATATGCAATAATCAACATTGTTATCAAATTTCAATAAACTACAATTAACTTAATCGAAAAGAAAAGTCAAGCAAAGATAATGATAGTGAGTCAAGCAAGATTAATAAGTTAAACAAGGATAAGAATAGTGAGTTAACAAGACTAGGCAAGAATAACAAGCAGGGTAAGAAGAGGTGCAAGCAATCAGTTGAATGAGTAAACAAAGCAATACAATTGGTGTTTTGTACAAGAAACGGTGCGTTAAACCAGTAATTAAAGAAAAAAAAGTTGACCAAGCTACATGAAACAAGTAACAAAACCTTGCCTTAAAGAAGCAGGAAATATTTTACTTACTTTTTCCATCATTATTGTTGATATTATTGTTGTTACTGTGTTGATTGGTCGATGTCGTTTCCTCCTTCTGAGACGGAGACTGAAAAGAAGGAAAGGAAGAAAATAAAACGAGTATAAAACACTGAGTAATGAAAGTGTACTCGAAAAGAGAAAGAGAAAGGAAAGAAATGCATAATAGGCATAATTATTATAGGAGATTTTGGATATGAAAAATGTAAATAAATAATAATCATAATATATAACTAAATGAAGTTTATCGAGCTAATTGTTCAAAGCTCATCATCCTGGGAACTTCGAGGTTGGTTAAAAAGTCTTGAATACAGTAATAAAGAATTTAATTGGATAAAGGTGAGAAATGATGGTGGTGGTGACGATATCGTGGTTAAGATAGTAATAATAATAATTATAGAAATAATAATATAACAGCAACAAGATAATAACAATGATAACAATAAAAACTGCAACATTATCAAGATGCTATTAATATTCCCAAAGACTATCAGTAAAATATGCTAATTCAAAAGTTTAGATTTAAATGAAAATGTATCGAACACAATTTATAATCTTAATATTTTCCCAAGTTATTAGTATTCCTGAGAAAACTAATATTAGTTTCTTTATTGCGGCCTTCCCTCGATGAACTTTTTCAATATGAGGGTTGACAGGTACATTAATCTTTATTTAAGAACGCTGCACACCTCTCCACGAGGCGCCGTCAAAAGGCACGTCATAAGCCTTTATAATAAAGAAGCACATCGTATCTGTCATTAATCACTCTCATGTTAGTTCTCTGTACTCCCAATCTTGCTAACGTAACTTGCCGTAGCTTGTCTCCTAATTTCGAAAGGTTTCTAGTTTGTCGAGACCTTCCTGTTGAGAAATCGGTCTCTGTTTTGGCCATCTAAGTGAGGCATAATAGTATTTGGTTTCATGTCCACGTGTGGGAGACGGAGGGAGTGCCGTCAATTTCGGGAAAAAAATAAGAGCTGGCAACTCACCCCGAACTATGGAACACTCCGATTTGTCTTTTCTTGTTCATAATACTGAATACTTCTCATAATACTTAATACTTAAGTTTACACTTGTCGCAAACATTGAAAACTTGTAAAAATATTTATTATTGCTTTACATCTCTTAATATTTATTTTTTTTTTGTCGTGGAAGAGTCTAGGATGAGTTCCTAAGATTAAAGGGACTATAGTAGAAAAAGACTGACTCACATCTGCCTTGCCGTCGTTACCAGGAAGGCAAGCATGAGCAAGAGTGTCATACGAATTTCTTTTTATATGATGATACATATGCAAGATCCTTCGTTATGCTGTAAAATGTAGGATTTATTTTTCACGGGTTAATTTGCGCATAGCATTTAATTCTAGACTAAAGGATGACCATCTGCTTGTCTTTTATATCTCTTGGAATATTCATGTTGATCTTGAAATTCCCTTTGGTTTCCATTTCGGGTCTTTACCTCTACCCAAATTCAGGCAAAGTATTCCGAAAACGTTACCTTTGTGTAGTATTTAACATAATCCACGTGGGAAGATTAAAGAGGCTCTTCGTCCTTTGCACAGAGCAACTACATTGGCTACTTTCCCTTTTTTAAACAACGAACCAAAATTTTGAGAAACGCAGGATTTCCTAATGCATAATACATATGGCGCACCTCTACAACCGTACTTACTATGTATGAGGTCAATAAAGGTACAGGAGCGAGTTCCTTTGAAAGGGTGGAAACGCCCCTTCACCTCTCACTGCTCGTTTATACTCTCTTTGGCTGTTTGATATGGAATTCCTGTGCAAGTCATGCTTTGATCTAAAGACTACAAACTTAATAAAACTTAAAATAACTTAAAAAATGATGGAGGCGATAGTATGCATAAACAATGGTAATGATAATTAGAAAATCAAAAGTGGCGAGGCCCTTTTTGACGTCGATTCTATAAAATATCAGTAAGACTAGTAACATCATTGGTGAAAAAGTGACGTGAATTGCATTAGCAATAACTTTAATTGTGATTATCAGATATGTTTATCATAACGATAATAACGAAAGTAATAATGGAGAATATTACCGATAAATATATTTAAATCATAAACATTATAATAGCAGCATTGCCTAAGAGGATATCTACAATTGGGGTCAGAGTAATAAGGAAAATTATGAGAAAAATAATGACTATCAAAACAGCAATAACACTTAAAGCTTGTACATAAAATAGGATATAATAAAAAAAAAAAAAAAGAGTCAAATAAGTCCCCAGAGCCGGAAAGACAGTCTTCCTCACAGTACAACAAGGTACACACAACAGAACAAACTGATACGAATAAATATACTAAATACACAATTACACTGGAAGAGCACTGAATTCACAATACATCGACGGCTTTGTGTTGTCATCAAAGAACATTTTCCTGAAACATCCAGACATTGCGTTACAAAAGATTACATAAAAGAGGCACAATAAAGATTGGAGTGAGCGTGCACACACACACACACACACACACACACACACACGCGCGCGCGCGCGCGCGCACACACACACACATATAACTATATATATAGGTGTGTGTGTGTATGTGCGTATGTTGTGTGACATATATATATATATACATACATACACACATATATACATATATATGTATATACTCTATATGTATATATGTGTATTTATCTATCTAACCATCTATCTATCTCTGTATATACTTATACACACACACGCACACACACACATATATACATATATATGGACACATGTATTTATTTATACATACAGACATGTAGACATACATATATGTGTATATATACACATACATACATACATACATATATATATATATATATATATATATACATATACAGACACACACACACACACACACACACACACACACACACACACATATATATATATATATATATATATATATATATATAATATGCATGTATGTATATATGTATATTTTATATTCTGTTTATAATTGTATCAAAACAATAATATTGAAAACAAGAAATAGCAACACAAATATCGTCTGCTTAATGTAGCTAACCTTCGTTTTTTTATGTAAATTTATCTCTTCATCATCATCAAACCAGCAAGAATCACCTGCAAATCCTGTTTCCCAGCGATGAAAGGAGTGAAATGAAAGCGAAGGAAATTCATACTTCAGGATTCTGTGTGTGTGCTTGTCTGTATATATTTCTTTAGGAAAGGCGTAAAGGCTTATATTAAAAACCAAAACTTCTAGGAAAAGGGAGCTGAAAAAGAAAGAAAGAAAGAAAGAAAGAAAGAAAAAAAAAAAAAATACACGTAAAGAATCACATTTCGTTTGTCCAATATCGTCGTCACAGCTTACACAGGAAACATTAACAAAGGCTTCACAAATCTCCCCCACAACTAATACGACGGCGCTGTTGTGTTGTGAGGTCCTGTGTGTTTGGTGACGGCTTCCCCCCCCTTCCCCCTTTCCCTCCCTCGCTCCTGTCTTCGTTCAAGCTCCTGTGGGTCTTTTGGTGTGTCTACCTCTGTCTGTCAGAACCTCGCGATGCCTCTGTGTCTGTCTGGTTGCGTTTCGCTTTCTTTGTGCACGTGTGTGTGTGTAGTATTTATCTAACCAACAGCCTGTTTGGGGGAATGCATGTACATATAGAGAGACAGTTTTGCAAATATACAGTAAATGCGGTAGTTTACTAACCTTTCTCATATTTCAAACACATTTCCTTAATATGTCTCTAAATCTGCTTGGCCTTCTCTACATGCAGTATTTTACAAGTTTTTCTTATACGGGATTTTAAACAAATACACTTAAACAAACACATATACAAAATACAAAAACACAAACACACAGCAGGCACCCATTCCGTTGGACAATGCGAATCACAAACTCTGAAACGCTCCATTTAATCAAGCAGGTGAGCGGGATCAGCAGGAGAGCAGATGTTGCTACAGTTGATTAGATTAGGAAGTCGTTTTGGTCCCGCTGCTTCCCCGTTCAACACATCAAATGCAACGGGAGATGGATCGCTTTCCCGGCTCGTGTGTGTAAGTACCTCGTTGTACCACTAACTAGCTTTGAGGCGGAGGCGTAACAAGAAAAAACGAGACCAATTTTCCCTAAACGTATAGGGAATGTTCTCAAGTACACGATTTCCTGTGGATAATCAAGAGCGCCTTCCCTTACAGGGTTGAAAGAAAACTTTTCTGGGAGTAGGAGGATAGGGAAGAATACTCTCTCTCCTTCCATCACCCCCCCCCCCCCTCTCTCTCTCTCTCTCTCTCTCTCTCTCTCTCTCTCTCTCTCTCTCTCTCTCTCTCTCTCTCTTACTCCTTCCTTCCCCTCTCTCACTCTCTCCCTCCCCTCTCTCTTATTCCCTCCCTCCCCTCTCTCTTATTCCCTCCCTCCCTCTCTCTTATTCATTCCCTACCCTCTCTCTTACCTCCTGCCTCCCCTTTATCTTACTCCCTCCCTTCCCTCTCTATCACTCCCTTCTTCCCTCTCTATCACTCCCTCCTTTCCTCTCTCTTACTCCCTCCCTTCTTTCTCTCTAACTCCTTCCCTCCCTCTCTCTTATTCCCCTCCTTCCTTCTCTCTTACTCCCCTTCCCTCTCTGACTCCTCCCCCCTTTCCTCTCTCCTACTCCCTCCCTCCCTCTCTCTCACTCCTTCCCTCCCCTCTCTCTCACTCCTTCCCTCCCCTCTCTATCACTCCCTCTCTCCCCTCTCTCTTTTTTTTCTCTTTCCTCTTCTGAGACTGAACAGGGAAGGGGCGCCCTTAGTATGTACCTTGCATTTTATTTTCAAAGATTTTATCTCCCTTCATCTTTCTATTTATAAGGCAGCTTAAAGGGAATGAATTATAAAACGAGAGGTTCTCCTTCTCAATTTTATAGGAACCAGATCAAAACAGTAGCTCGAGGCAGTTTGAAAGTCTACGAAAATGAGGCCCTTTGCTTGTATTATCGAAGGGTTTTCATGGGATGTTTTTGTCTAATAGGAGAGTAATTGATAGTTAAGAGGGTTTAAAGTAGTTTTGTAGTGTTGTGATATTTAGAGAAAGAACCCATAAGCTTGAAGTTTAGTTCAGTGAGACATAAGAAGAAAATTATGCCTATAAACCATACTCTTTGACTTTCTGCAATGCCACTGGGTCAACATTGTCTGTTTTGTATTTCTATTGTAATTTCTATCGTTGCTGTTGTCATTTTATATCATACTGATGATGATGATGATGATGATAATGGTAATGATAATGGTAATGGTAATGGTAATGCAAATGCTAATGCTAATGTTAATGTTAATGATAATGGTAATGGTAATGGTAATGATAATTATTATAATGAAGATGATAATGTGATTAATGATAAGTAATAGCTTAATTTTGATTCCATCTGTTACAATGGATATTCTTGGTGTGCCTTGCTGTCTGTTTCATTTTGCTTCTAAATTATCCCCTGTGTGCATGGAATGGGCGGGGTTACCATCCACTGGCGGCGAGGGACTTGAACGCAGGTCAACAAGACAAGAGAGAGAGAGAGATGAGAGAGAGGGAAAGAAAGAGAGAGAGAGAGAAGAGAGAGAGAGAGAGAGAGGGAGAGAGAGAGAGAGAGAGAGAGAGAGAGAGAGAGAGAGAGAGAGAGAGAGAGAGAGAGACATAGAAAGGAAGAGGGAGAGAGAGGAAATGAGAGAGAGAGAGCGAGAGAAAAGAAGAAAGCAAGACAAAAGAAGAAAAGGAAAAACAAATAAAAGAAAAACGAAAGAAAGAAAAGAAAAAAAGGAAGAGGAAGGAATAGAAGAAAAATAAATATAAGACAAAAAGAAATAAAAGAAGAAAAGAAAAAGTAATAGTAATGATAATAACGATAAAATTTATAAAAAAATATTATAATAATAATAACAATTATAACAACAATAATAATAATGATGCTAAGAATAATGATGGCGATGATAATAATAATGATGGCGATGATAATAATACAATGATAATAATGGTAATAATAATAATAATAATAATATAATAATGAAAATAGCAATAAAAACAATATAAATAGTAAGAAAAACAATAAAAATACCAAGAATAATAGAATATTAAAACAATAACAACAAGAAGAAAAGAAAAAGAAAAAAAAGTAAATTAAGTCAACACATACAAGACCTCCCCCTTCCATCCCCTCTTCATCGAAACAAAGAACGAAAAAACAAAAAACAATAACAATAGCAACAACAATAAAAATAACGCCAACAACACCACCACGAACATTAACAACACCAACAACACCACCACCAACATTAGCGACAACAACAGCAACAACACCACCACCAACATTAGCAACGACAACAGCAACAACACCACCACCAACATTAGCAACACCACCACCACCAACATTAGCAACAACACCACCACCACCACCAACATTAGCAACAACACCACCACCACCACCAACATTAGCAACAACACCACCACCACCACCAACATTAGCAACAACAACACCACCAACATTAGCAACAACACCACCACCACCACCATTAGCAACACCACCACCACCACCAACATTAGCAACACCAACACCGCCACCAACATTAGCAACAACACCACCACCACCACCAACATTAGCAACACCACCATCACCACCAACATTAGCAACACCGCCACCACCACTACCAACATTAGCAACACCACCACCACCACCAACATTAGCAACAACAACACCACCACCAACATTAGCAACAACCAACACCACCACCAACATTAGCAACAACAACACCACCACCAACATTAGCAACAACACCACCACCACCAACATTAGCAACAACAACACCACCACCACCAACATTAGCAACAACACCACCACCACCAACATTAGCAACAACACCACCACCACCAACATTAGCAACAACACCACACCACCAACATTAGCAACAACACCACCACCAACAACATTAGCAACACACCACACCACCACCAACATTAGCAACAACACCACCACCACCAACATTAGCAACAACACCACCACCACCAACATTAGCAACAACACCACCACCACCAACATTAGCAACAACAACACCACCACCAACATTAGCAACAACACCACCACCACCAACATTAGCAACAACAACACCACCACCAACATTAGCAACAACAACACCACCACCAACATTAGCAACAACAACACCACCACCAACATTAGCAACACCATCACCACCACCAACATTAGCAACAACAACACCACCACCAACATTAGCAACAACCACCACACCACCCACCAACATTAGCAACAACACCAACACCACCACCAACATTAGCAACACCACCACCACCACCAACATTAGCAACACCACCACCACCACCAACATTAGCAACACCACCACCACCACCAACATTAGCAACAACAACACCACCACCAACATTAGCAACAACAACACCACCACCAACATTAGCAACAACAACACCACCACCAACATTAGCAACAACAACACCACCACCAACATTAGCAACAACAACACCACCACCAACATTAGCAACAACAACACCACCACCAACATTAGCAACAACAACACCACCACCAACATTAGCAACACCACCACCACCACCAACATTAGCAACACCACCACCACCACCAACATTAGCAACACCACCACCACCACCAACATTAGCAACACCACCACCACCAACAACATTAGCAACAACAACACCATCACCAACATTAGCAACAACAATACCACTACCAACATTAGCAACACCACCACCACCAACAACATTAGCAACACCACCACCACCAACAACATTAGCAACACCAACACCGCCACCAACATTAGCAACAACAACACCACCACCACCAACATTAGCAACAACAACACCACCACCACCAATATTAGCAACAACAACACCAACACCACCACCACCAACATTAGCAACAACGACACCAACACCACCACCACCAACATTAGCAACAACACCAACACCACCACCAACATTAGCAACAACATCAACAACACCGCCACCAACATTAACAACAATACTACCACCAACATAAGCAACCGCAACACCACCAACATTAGCAACACCACCACCACCACCAATATTAGCAACAGCAACACCACCAACATCATTGGCAACACCACCAACACCACCAACATTAGCAACAACAACAACACAACCACCAACATTAACAACCGCAACACCACCACCACCAACGTTAGCAACAACACCACCACCACCGCGACCGCCACCCGTGAGAAACCGGCGTTTAAACCCCGCCCAGCATGTTCGCTCCACCGCCAATATTGACGAAGGAAGCGCGTGAGGGGGCTGCGATCGAGAGCCTAATATACCTCACTACGATGATGAACGATGCTTCCCTCAGCCACGCGAGAGGGAGGGACAGGTTGAGTGGGAAATGCCTGCTGTAGGATATAAGGTTTTATAGATGATTTTAGGAGGCAATGGAAGGCTATAAGGCGAAAGGGGGGTTCAGGAAGGGAGCAGTGATGTGACGGAAATTGTTTATTTTGTTTTATTTTTCTAGCATTGTATTTTGATATAGTGTGTTGTTATGGGATAGGTGAGGGAAGAGTATGGATAGGGTTGGGTCGTCTAAGGATAAAGGATATAAATTCCCTCTTTCGAGCCTGGGCGAGATTGTATCTTTCATAATACTATGATTATGATTAGGGTTGGGTCGTCTAAGGATAAAGGATATAAATTCCCTCTTTCGAGCCTGGGCGAGATTGTATCTTTCATAATACTATGATTTTTGGTCACATCGTGTTTTCACGTCGGTAGCCTGTTGGTATCATTTTAGCGCTTAAAAGATTCTGTTCAATATGCCGATTAAAAAGTGTCCAGAGAATTGTTGAGCATTTTCTGTCCTGTTTTAAATACCTTTCCAGGAATATTACCAACCGCCTGCAAGGAGGGCCGAAGTCAATGTCTTTTTTTCCGCTGTCTAATTTTAACGAA
>NC_061819.1:7315990-7320990 GCF_019202785.1 Penaeus chinensis | reverse complement strand
AAATTACACATGTATGTGTGTATGTATATATATATACACACATATATATATATATATATATATATATATATATATGTGTGTGTGTGTGTGTGTGTGTGTACGTGTGAATGTATGTATATGTATATTTGTATGGGTATTCATAGTCATAAGTACGTATACAAGGTATGTGCGCATGAATGCGTGCGCATAAGTGTGCATGAGTACATACATATGTATGCACATATGAAGTGCTCTTATGTTTATATATGTGTATGCATGCGCATGGGTGTAGTATGTATGCATATCATATGCATAGGAGCATTGTAAAGGCGTATGCTTTCGTGTGCATGTGCACGAAATTGAACATATGAGTAGTACTTAGGGCATTTGCGGGTGAACAACTATGTCTACACTAGGCGCACATACACATAAATAAAATCAGTGTATGAAATACAACCACACATATACGCACTTCTGATACTCAAGCCCATGCTCACGGGAGTATACTCTGGTGTAGTGAGCAGGCCGTGTGTTGCTGCCCATAAGTCCATACTAGACAGGGCCAACCTTGCTAGAGGGGCTTATCAGTGGCATCCCGGCTAAAATACTCCCCCTCCCACCAAGATGCACCTAGGCCAGTAGGTAGGAGGTAACTCTCTCAATTATTTTGATTCATAATAAAGGGGACAGGAATGATCTAAAAAACTACCGACCCATAAGTCTCCGTTCAGTTACTTACAAACTGTTCAATAAAATCATCACAACTCGCATCTCTGACAGTCTGGATTCTAACCAGCCTAGAGAACAGGCAAGCTTCCGCAGTGGATACTCAACAACAGACCACAAATACACGCTCACCCCCAAATAAGAGAAAAATAAACGAATATAGGAAACCCCTGTGTATGGCATTCATCGATTACAAAAAGGCATTTGACTCTGTACAAATACCAGCAGTACTAGAAGCTATTCGAAGACAGGGAGTAGAGGAGGTATATTGTGAAATATTAGAAGATATATACGAAGATGGGACAGCAATCATCAAGCTCCACACAGAAACTGATACAATCCCAATTAAGAAAGGTGTTAGACAGGGCGATACCATCTTACCAAAACTGTTTACAGCTTGCATTGAAGAAATATTCAAGAAGCTAGAATGGACCGGGGACGAATACCTAAACAATCTAAGATTTGCAGATGATATTGTTCTCTTCAGTGAATCTGCAAATTAAATGCAGCAACTAATAAATTATCTGAATAGAGAAAGCCTGAAAGTCGGACTTAGGATGAACAAGAAAAAGACTAAGATCATGTTCAACAGGAGAGTTCAATTCGAACAGATACATGTTAAAGGCGAAGCGCTAGAGGTGATAGACAAGTATATATACTTAGGGCAACTTGTACAAACACATCTAGTGAAGAGGAAATTAAGCGACGTATCAGTCTAGGCTGGAGCGCCTTCGACAGACACAGTAGCATACCAAGAGGCTCCTTGCCATTATGTTTAAAAAGAAAAGTCTTTAACCAATGCATCCTCCCAGTTATGACCTATGGATCAGAAACATAGACTACAACCAAATTACTGGAGAGGAAACTAATAAGTGCCCAGAGAGGGAAGGAGAGGTTGATGCTGGGAATTAGTGCTAAGAGATCGGATGCGAGCGACGTGGATCAGGGAACAGACAAAAGTGGAAGATATACTCGGGAGCATCAAAAATAAAAAATGGCAATGGGCAGGTCATATATGTCGGAGACAGGACACACACACACACACACACACACACACACACACACACACACACACACACACACACACACACACATATATATATATATATATAGAGAGAGAGATGTATGTATGTGCATATGTAGATGTATAACTCTCTCTTTTGTCTACGACCCGAAGCCCTTTATGGCTATGATCTACGAGTAAACCTTCTGAGAAAATATGCTCGGTCTGATGCAGGAAGTTTCTTTACAAAGCCAAGAAAAAGCGTATAAGAAAGGGAGTGTAAGCAAGCAGCTAATAACATTCTCCGGGAATATGCAACATGCAAATCCTGGAGATAGAAATGGGAGAGGGAGAAAACAGAAAGAAAATGTATGCACGGTGTATATCCTTCCTTTTTTAGTCGGTTTATGTATGTGCACGCGCACAAACACAGACACACACTCACGCGTATATACTACACAAAACACACACACACACACACACACACACACACACACACACACACACACACACACACTGGATTTGTGATATAAATTTATCTTTTAGAAGTACAACGTAGACAGTTAAATTAGTCAGTTGAAAACAAAATTATGTGTTTCACCCCCCCCCTCCTTCTTTCATGGAGATAAGATAAATGTCAAAATTGAATCACATTAAATTTTACGGCATTACATTCCATGGAGAGAAAAACGGACACGACTAGTGATCGGAAAACATTACAGCTTGCAGTGCTCATGGATGCTCTGGCTGTAGGGATGATAAAACTCGAGAAACTTGCACACTCGAATTATCTGCGAAAAAGACAAACGAACAGTGCACACTTCTCCTATGCGTTGTTTAAATATATATATATATATATATATATATACATACATATATATATATATATATATATATATATGTATATATATATGTGTGTGTGTGTATATAAACATATACATACATATAAAGTATATATATATATATATATATATATATATATATATATATATGTATATATATATGTATATATATATATATATATATATATATACATACATATATATGTATATACACATATAAATACATATATAGTGTATATATATATATACTGTATATATATATATATATATATATATATATATATATATATATGTATGTACATATATGTATATATATACATATATATGTATATAAATGTATATATATATTTACATAGAGAGAGAAAAAGAGAGAGCGAGAGAGAGAGAGAGAGAGAGAGAGAGAGAGAGAGAGAGAGAGAGAGAGAGAGAGAGAGAGAGAGAGAGAGAGAGAGAGAGAGAGAGAGATAAATATATAGCTAGACAGATAAGTGAATAGACAAAACACCCATACACACACACACACACACATCTATCTGTCTGTCTATTTATCTATCCACATACACAGTCCCTCAAACGCACCTAGAGGAATAACCACCCAGCAGAAACCAAAAGCAATTTATCCGTGAACTACAAACTCCTCGTCCGAATCCTGAATGCACATTAAAAAATGAAATACCAAGCGAACAAAACACGGGCCGGAGAAAGACTATCACACTCGCTTCAGTTTTCACTCTTCCAGATATACGTTTATGAGAACAGCTGGTGTCGTTCGCACGGCTGAATGAGTGCCGTGTGTCGCTTCTGGCTCTAGTTTTCACGCCGGCGATGTTGATCCAAGCATCGGAACACGTTATTCAGCCGAGCGTCCACCATCAGCAGCTCTTTCGAGGTAAGCTTGGCTGCAGGAGATCCTATTTTTACGTTATTTATTGGTTTATTTATTCAGCTATTTACTTATGTGTTTGTTTATTTATTCAGCTATTTACTTATGTGTTTGTTTATTTATTCAGCTATTTACTTATGTGTTTGTTTATTTATTCAGCTATTTACTTATGTTTGTTTATTTATTCAGCTATTTACTTATGTGTTTGTTTATTTATTCAGCTATTTACTTATGTGTTTGTTTATTTATTCAGCTATTTACTTATGTGTTTGTTTATTTATTCAGCTATTTACTTATGTGTTTGTTTATTTATTCAGCTATTTACTTATGTGTTTGTTTATTTATTCAGCTATTTACTAATGTGTTTGTTTATTTATTCAGTTATTTACTTATGTGTTTGTTTATTTATTCATATATTTACTTTCTTATTCATTTATCTATCAGTTCATTCATTTTTATAGAATTGTTAACTACATGGGATCTTTGTGCACCGTTCATGTATGAGGGAGTGACGGCGACTTATACTGTATGGAAATATATACACTGAATTAGTACATTGAATGTGATTTCCCTAGAGGAAGATGCTTTTCCTGGCTGCTACAGGAGTTTCTATTTCGCAGTAACATTTCCAATTTGACATGTCTCATATTATATTGGTCTCTCTCTCTCTCTCTCTCTCTCTGTCTCTGTATATACGTAAATATGTATATATATAAATATATATTATATATAAATAAATAAGTAAATAAATATATATATATACACACACAACACACACACACACACACACACACACACACACACACACACACACACACACACACTTCCATATACATAATTCTGTAAATACATGGTTCTGTATAAGCCCATAATGATAAAATGCTAAACAGAAGAGTACTATAACAAAGGGAAATAAAGAAAGGAATAAAATATATGCTATCCATTATGTCAGTATAAGTGAAGGAAAACAGACGATGATGAAGAAAAACAATGGAGGGAAAAAGATGCTTTCCCTCCAAGGCAACACTGTTCATGTTAGTACTACCAAGGGACTAGTCGACATTACGCTGGTTATTTCTATGACAGTCAGTGCTATTTTCTCGTTGATCTGTACGAATTGTTAGTATAGTTTGGTTACAATTACTGACATAGAAGGTTAAGTACCCAACTGGATTCTCTGTGATTTAAGCGATGGTTATGCTTAAAAATGGATACTAATAATCATAAACAGCAGTAGTGATGATTATAATGATTATACTGGTAATAATATGGGATAGTGGTGATAATTATGAAAATAGAAGTAATTATTATGAATAATTGCATCGGATCAGTTATATTACTGACAATTATTATATAGGTGAACTTATAGAAGAAGATGAAGATGGAAATGAAGATGAAATGACGATGAAGATGAAGATGAAGATGACAATGATGACGATGCCTGGTCACTATCATTACTATCATTACGATAATGATCATAACACCGAGAATAATAATTTCATGACTAACAACCATTTCCTCTCGACCAATTGGCTGTACAGTAATTCCCCCTCGTTAGCTTGTTTAT
>NC_061819.1:7293490-7295990 GCF_019202785.1 Penaeus chinensis | reverse complement strand
CCACACACATGGTACAACATTTACTCCGTCAGGGACACAATTAACCCTCGCCACTCTGAGTCTAATAAGAAGATCATGTAGTATTCTGAACAGATGGGAACTTGGCCAGCAGCGCCTTGTGGATTAGGTGACGTCCCCAAGAGAGCAAGAGAGAAATTAGCAGGAATTAATGATGTGTACGAAAGATGTGTTCTAATGGGAATCCGCCTCATCGATGTTCTGTGATGAGATCCTTCTTGTACTTTGTGGCTGGGATCACGTGAGCTATGGGGACGTGTCACAGGAGAACAAACACAATGAAGGAATAATGGTGTGAGGTCTTGAGGGCAAGCCACGGCAGGCAGCGAGGAGGGAGGCGTAATGGATGACAGCGAAAGGGAGGAGGGAAGAGGATGGATGAGTATACGATGAGGCTATGCTGGATAAATGGGAAGAAGCCACACTATGTGAAACAACAACGACGAGCACAAACAATACCTAGCGAAAGAAAGGAAGCACCATAAGATAAAAAAGGAAAGAAAGGGGGAAAAAGGAAACAGAAGCAGAAAAAAAGACCGAAGGAAATGACAAGACCTGCACAACAAAGTCCAGCGGAGGCAATCAAGGGTAAACGAGGCATACAATCCCTAATGGATCGCCAGTCCCCGTCGGACCGATAGTAAGCAGAAAAGGGGTCCTGTTCCTCTTTGGGATCTTTCCTTGCAGACCATTTCTTCTTCTTCTTCTTCTTCTTCTGCATCTTCTTCGTCTTCGTCTTCGGTTTCCCTCAGCAGCCATCCCTCCCAGAGCACTCTCGGGCCTCAGAGACGACGGCGGAGTTCCTAGAGGAAGGGCGGCAGACCCTGAGCCACCTTGACTCGAGTGGGTGTCGCGTTACCCGGCTGTTTGTGTTCAGAGGCTCCGGTTAATTGCGTTTACATCGAACGAACACACAGGCACTTCTATCTATCGATTGCTAGTCTTCTGGAAACATAAATACACTCGGAAACATACAGAGTTTCTATACATCATTCATATCTGATTATCCACTCACACACACACACACACACACGGACACATACATACACTCACGCACACACACACACACACACACACACACACACACACACACACACACACACACACACACACACACACACACACACACACACACACACATGCGCGGCGCATATGTATATATATATATATATAGATATATATTTATATATATGTATATATATTTATATGTATATATATATGTATATATATGTATATATATGTATATATATGTATATATATGTCTATATATATGTATATATATACGTAAAAAACTCCATTAAAATCCAGCCGTTTACTTTTACCAGACTGATTCCCATTTGCTAACCACCCGTTCAACTCATTTCACTATTGTATTACATCTACCGTTCAGAATTTTATGAAAGCAGAGAAAAAACAGTACTCGAAACTAACTGACATAACCCCCCCCCCCCCTCTTCTTCCGTCTTCTCTTGTAGATTTTGAATTCCCAGTTATTTGCTCTCATTCTTGCTCTCTAAAGAAAAACAGACACCTTCGGCAGAGTACTTGATTTGAGAGGCAACACAGGCTGTAAACATAGCGGGTTCCTCTGTCTGGCTGGCGTCCGAAGCTCTTAACTTACCTGTATCGAGATAAATGGTTTAATGTCCTCTTTCTTTAATACAAAATATATGAGCATATTACGGTACATTACCTTTATTTTGTACCGGTCTGTTGGACTGTAGATCTACGATAACCGCTGTAAACAGGTGTTATTCTCGACCATTACTCAACTGTATGGAAAAAGCATTGAAGGAAATTTCTACTCATTATTTCATTTTCGGTATTTCAGTTCGCTGGATTTCCATGGCTCTGTTTACTACTATTTATTCAATGAACTACTCTCGGCTTCAATTTTGTACACTTGAATTACAAATACATGACTAACCAATTCAGAGGGGCGGTAATACGGGCCGTGGTCGCGAAATAAGAATTCACTGAAATACAAATTTATGTACTGTGTTGTTTAAATAAAGGTATCTGACACATGCATTCACACACACACACACACACACACACACACACACACACACACACACACACACACACACACACACACACACACACACACACACACACACACACGCACACACACACACAGACACCTACTATATATTTCTATCCATCAATCTATCTGTCAAGCAGTCAATCAATCAACTAATTAACCTATATATCTTCACGCTCAATTTGTCATTTTTCCTTTCCTTGCAAATACTATTTATGTGTAACTTCCACTGCTCAGAATTTACGAGATTGCTACGCCTGCATTAACTGTGACGTGAACTGTTATAGATAAGCCTACACAAGCGTTATTACATCGTATTTATATTCATTAAGAGTAATTATGTAATAAAGGATGCTTTCCGAAGCCCTATCTCCTTACGGACACCGGAAACGTTAAATAGTAACCAGCAAATAATATATAATGCGGCGAACGATACCA
>NC_061819.1:7283490-7285990 GCF_019202785.1 Penaeus chinensis | reverse complement strand
ATCAAAAATGCATGATGCACATTCTTAGAATATTATCATCAATAATACGGGGTATCAAGGCGGATCCGCCCGACGGAATCATTAGCGAATTGGATTATGTATGGGGTTCTCACTCGGCCGAAAGTGGGCGGAGTCAGGCCCACTCACAACCTTCCAGCCCCAGGTTCTGGCTCCCGTCTATGGCGTTATCCTACGATTTACTTCAGTTCCGTAACAGCTTCTACGAATAAACATGACAGCCTCGCCCGCTGGTAAGGAATTAAAGAAGGAAATAACTTATTTCAGAAGTTGCTCTCCCTCCCTCCCTACCCCCCCCCCCCTCTCTCTCTCTCTCTCTCTCTCTCTCTCTCTCTCTCTCTCTCTCTCTCTCTCGCTTCACACACACACACACACACACACACACGCGCGCGCGCGCGCGCATGCACATACACATACATATACAGTATATATCATATATATGGATATATCTCTCTCTCTCTCATATACATGATGAACACACACACATACTTTCTCTCTCTCTCTCTCTCTCTCTCTCTCTCTCTTTCTTTTCTCTTTCAATTTATCTTTCTTTTTTTCCTTCTCTTTCTCTTTCTCTTTCTTCCTATCCGTCTTTGCCTTCATCTTCCTCTCCCTCTCCCCCTTCCTTTCTTTCTTTTCCCTCTCATTCTCTCCCTTTCTCAGTGCGTGCTGGTTTAGCTTGATTTTGCGACATCTGAATATTTCTGATCATGACAGGAATTCCATTTAGTTTTTTTCTCAATATTTGAGTAATTAAACGAGTCTCCGGGCCTGAATTTCAGTTAAATGAGAAGGCACTCATAAGACAACTTAGTTCTCTTCATCAACCAATCTTTAGCCCGTTTTCTCTTTTTCCAATTGTTTTTTTTTCTCAATACTGCTTCAGTGAAAGCTAATTCTAAATCCCTGTCACTGAGTGGAGAGGCCATGTCCGCACACTACAGCGTCTCGGCAGAATTGAGGTTGCCTGGAATGCGTGTTGACTGAGATGTCTCTTTGGGCCTTAAGTAGGATATATTAAATAATTACGACAAATGGGGAAGGATATGAGAGCAATCAGGAAAATGACAGAGAGAGAGAGAGAGAGAGAGAGAGAGAGAGAGAGAGAGAGAGAGAGAGAGAGAGAGAGAGAGAGAGAGAGAGAGAGAGAGAGAGAGAGAGAGAGAAAGAAAGAAGGAAAGAGAGAAAGAGAGACAGAGAGACAGAGAGAATGACAGTGACTGTACTGCTATGTAATCAATTTAAACCCATAAAAGGTCACAGACATACCAAAACCAAACCTGCATGCTTTCTTTCCATGCACCATCCCCACGCACACTCGCACAGACACACAGACGTAAAAATAGTTCTTGCTACTTCCTAGACACAATTCTTGATATCAGCATATATACAGTATCACTGACGTGCATTTTTAACCCCCGGGCGTCAGTCCACGCGGAAGGAGGCCCACCCTGCCTCGGCTTAAGAGCAAATTCTTGTCGTTGAAATGTGATTTGTGTATAAGTCAAGGGCTGCCAATTGTACACGTCTGATTCCCTTCAGAGCTGATTTTCAACTGCGCAGTGGAAGTATATGTACTATAAGTTTTGTATTCTTGCTAAAAGGGTTTTGCGTTACGTTCAGTTGTTTTGACCGGAGCATTTGGCTTTACGGAATCCAAAATTATTTGTATGAATATTTAAAAATATACATGGATACATCCATACCTACATACATACATATATACATATATATACATATAAACAGTATACTGATATGCATGTCTGCATATATGTATATGTATATATATATATATATATATATATGTGTGTGTGTGTGTGTGTGTGTGTGTGTGTGTGTGTGTGTGTGTGTGTGTGTCTGTGTCCACACACACAAACACAAACGCACAAACACACACACACACAGACACAGACACACACACACACACACACACACACACACACACACACACAAAGACACACACACACACATACACACACACACACACACACACACACACACACATATATATATATATATATATATATGTATATATATGTATGCATATATGTGTCTATACACACATACATACTTTGTGTGTGTGTATATATCTATGTATATGTATATGCATATGTATATTTATATGTATATGCATATGTATATATATGTATATGTATGTATATATATGTATTTATGTAGGTATATATGCATATATATATATATATATATATATATATATATATGTATATATATATATATATATATATATATATATATATATATATATATATATATATATGCATATATGTACACACACACACACACACACACACACACACACACACACACACACACACACACACACACACACACACACACATATATACTTGTATGGATGTGTATGTGTGTATTTGTGTGTGTGTCTGTGTGTATGTGTATATGTATGTATTTGTATATGCATATGCATATATGTACATATATGAATATATATGCATGTATGTAT
>NC_061819.1:7268490-7270990 GCF_019202785.1 Penaeus chinensis | reverse complement strand
ATAACAATAGTAGTGATAATAATAAAAACAACGGTAATAGTAATAATAATAATGATAATAATAATAGCAATAATACCAATGATACTACTACTACTACTACTAACAATATTACTACTACTACTGACGATAGTAATAATGATAACAATAATAATAATAAAATAATAAAAAATAATAGCATCAGCAACAACAATAACGACCACAACAACAACAACAAGAACAAGAACAACAACAACAACAACAATAATAATAATAATAATAATAATGTTAATACAAAAAATAATAATAGTAACAATAATAATAATAATGATAATAATAATAGTAATAACAACAACAAAAAGTAACAATGATTATTGGAAATAGTGATAATGATAATCATAATAATGATGATGATAATAATAATAATAATAATGATAATGATAATAATAGTAATAATTATGATAATAATAATAATAATAATAATAATAATAATAATAATAGTACTTGTAAGGATAATAATGATTATAATGATGATGATGATGATGATGATGATGATGATGATGATGAGAATAATGATGATGATGATAATAATAATAATATTAATAATAGTAATGATAAGAAAAAAACAAATATTGATGGTAATAATAAGTGATAGTAATAATAACAATCATAATAATAAAAATGATGAAGTTTTATAATAATGACGATGAGACGAAAACAATTATAATAATGATAATCAAAATGATAACAATAATATTAATGATGATGAAAAAAAATATGCTGATGATAATTATGATAATAATAATGATAATAATAATGATGATCCTAATAATAACGATAGTAATAATAATAACTACAGCAACAACAACAATAATAACAATCAAGATAATAATAATAATAATGACAATAATAATAATAATAATAATAATAATAATAATAATATAATGATACCACTACTACTACTACTACTACTATTACTACTATTACTACTACTATACTCCTACTATTGCAACTACTGATACTGATAATGATAATTATAATGATAATGATAAGAATGAAAATAACATTGAAAAGAATAATTATAGTATTGATAATAGGAAAAATCTGTATCATTATTACTATGAAAACTATAATGATAAAATCATAATAATAATAATGATAGAAAAAGAAAGAGATAATAATAATAAGAAAATAATAATGATAATAATGATAATAACAATAACAATAATAATGATAGTAGTAGTAATAATGATAATAATAAAAACAATAAGAAGAAAAATAACAATTATAATGATAATAATAATGATAATGAAAGTAAACGTTAATTATATAATAATAATAATAATAATAATAAATAAAATAATAACAAGAACAAGAACAGCAACAACAGTAATAGAAATAATGATAATGATAATAGTAATAATAATAGTAATAACAGGAACATCAACATTAACAACAGTAATAATAATAATGATGATAATGATAATAGTAATAAGAATAATGATAATAGTAATAATGATGATAATAATAATAATTATAATAATAATAATAGTAATAACAATAATAATAATGATGATACTACTACTTCTACTAATAGTAGTAATAACAATAATAACAATAATAATAATAATCAAAATAGCATTGTAAAGAAAAGTGAAACATCCTGCCGTACAGTCGTCGCCATGTCAAAATGTTTCGTTCGTTCTTTCCGGAAGCGCCGACCAAAAATGAGGCAAGGTTTTCCACTGAGAGCTGTCTGGGAATGTCTGTTTGTTTCGCGCAGACGAGGAGGTTGCCTATGCAGTTTTGGCACTTGATAGACACATGCAACTGTGGTAGGGAAAGGTAGGGGGTAGGGGGTAAAGCAGGGGTAGGGATAGGTAAGGGGTAAGGGAGGGTGGGGATAGGTGGGGGGTAAGGGAAGGGTTGGGGATAGGTAAGGGGTAAGGGAGGGTGGGGATAGGTGGGGGGTAAGGGAGGGGTGGGGATAGGTAAGGGGTAGGGGGGAGTGGGGAAAGGTGGGTAGGGGGGGAGGTAGGAGGTGCTGATAAGTAGGGGGAAGGGGGGTGAGGCAGGATAGGGGGTGGGGGAGGAGGCGGAGGAGAATGAGGGAAGGAAGGAGTTAGGAAGAGAGATGAAAGAGGGAGAGGAAGGGTCATTAACATCATCGTTATCGTTTTTATTATTGGTATTATTGTTGCTACTTCTACTATTATCATTTTTATTCTTACTATTTTCATTATTATTATCATTACTACTACAACTATTATTGTTATTATTATTATTATTATTATTATTATTATTATTGTTATTATTATTATTATTATTATTATTATTATTATTATTATTATTTTTATTATCATTATTAGTAGAAGTATCATTACTGTTATTATTATTATATTTATTATTATTATCATCATCATTATTATCATTTTCATTATTGTTAACCTTATTACAATTACTATTGCTATCATTACTATCATTATCATCATTGTCATTATTATCATCATAACTGTTATCATTA
>NC_061819.1:7255990-7260990 GCF_019202785.1 Penaeus chinensis | reverse complement strand
AAACACAAACACACAAACACACAAACACAAACACACATACACACGAACACACGAACACACAAACACACACACATGCGAACACACAAACACACATACACGCGAACACACAAACACAAACACACATACACACGAACACACACACACACACACACATACATACCCACCCACCCCTCACACACATACACACACACACACACACATACACCCCCCCCCCCCCCAACACACACACAAGTAATGCACGCATACTGTAAACAAATAACATCATCTAATTTTATTTTGTCGTCGAGGGAGAACATAAATAAAAACAAAGTAGCATTGTAAGTGAAATTAATTCGATAAAATGGATAAAACATAGCAAAGGAATAGAAAATCCGTTTACATGGGACCGACGTCAAGCCAGGAAATAGACCTAACGGAATTTCTACGTCGTAAGGGAAGGAATTATGAGACGCTCAGGGACTGCGCGTTATATGGAAAGAAAGGGGAAGGTGAGCGGGGGAATTGAGAAAATGAGATAGAGAGAGAGAGAGAGAGGGAAAGAGGGAGAGAGAGAGAGAGAGAGAGAGAGAAGAGAGAGGAGAGAGAGAGGAGGAGAGAGAGAGAGAGAGAGAGAGAGATGAGGGAGGAGAGAGAGAGAGGAGAGATGAGAGAGAGAGAGAGAGAGAGAGAGAGACGAGATGTTAGAAAGATAGAAAGATAGATAGACAGGGAGATAGATAGATAGATAGATAGATAGAGAGAGAGAGAGAAGAGAAGGGAGAGAGAGAGAGGAAGGGAGAGAGAGAGAGGAGGAGGAGAGAGGGAGTGAGGAGAGGAGAGAAAGAGAGGGAGAGAGAATAGAGAGAGAGAGAGAGAGATTGGTAAATAGATAGATAAATAGAGAGAAAGAGAGAGAGAAAGATAGATCGATAGATAGATAAATAAATAAATAGATAGACAAAACAAAGTGACCACAAGAGGAAAAGAGATAGCCCAAGAAAGAGAGAAATCGATAGGATGCAGAGAAAGGAGGCTGTGTGGTGTCTAGGAGGCTGTGAAAGTCGGGGAGACAGGCGTGTAAAAGAGACGGGAGATAAGGAGGCTGCGCTGCGACATCTTTCCATTAAAGTTACTCAGAAATGGGTCTCGTTGTGCCAAAGGGGCGAACGAGAATTATTATTATTATTATTATCATTCTGCTTCTTCTTCTTCCTCTTCTTTGGTTTTCTTCTTCGTCTTTCTCCATGTTCTTTTCTTTTCTTTCTCTATCTTCTACTTCTTTTTCTTTTTTTCTACCTTCTCTTTCTTCTTCTTTCTCTGTCTTCTTATCATTATTATTTCTCCATCTTTTTATTCTTATTCTCATTCTTTTTCTTCTTTCTATCTTTCATTCTTTCTTTCTCTTCTTCTTCTTCATCATCATCATCTTTTTCTTCATCATCTTCTTCTGCTTCTTCTTCTTCTTCTTCTTCTTCTTCTTCTTCTTCTCCTCCTTCATCATCATCATCATCACCATCTTCTTCTTCTTCTTCTTCTTCTTCTTTTTCTTCTTCTTCTTCTACTTCTTTATATCCTTCATCTCTCCTTCTTTGGTAATAATTGAGATACACACTCAGAGTGAAAGTCAGAGTGATGGCTGAAAAGGATGAGAGTGAACTAATGCGAAATGTAAGTTCGTACTTAGTCCAAACTTAGTCCAAAGAATGGATACAAACTTCAAAGTGTGATTCCAATATTCTAGATAATAATGTTAATAATGATAACAGTAATGATAGTAATAATGATAATAAAATTGATAGCAATAATAATGATGATAATAATAACAGTAATAGTCATGAAAATTATAATAACAATAAAGATGCTAATGATAGAATTAATAAAAGTAATAATAATAATGATAATGATAATAATTATAAAAAAGTATTGATGTTAAAAATGTTGATGATCTACCATGATAATGAAAATAATGATAGTCCTATTACTAATGATAATAACAATAATAATAATATTGAGAATAAATGACAGTAGCAGTAATAATAATAATAATAAAAGAAAAATAATAACAGTAATAATAATGATAATAATGATAATGATAATAATAATAATAACAATAATGATAAAAATAACAATAATAATAACAATAATAATAATAGTGACGGTTGTAAAAATGATAATAACGATTATAAAAATAATAATAGCAATGATAGTAAAAACAACAATAAAAAAATGATAACATAATTCAAGTGAGGAGTGGACACAAATAATGAAAATAGTATATGTTTATATCGCTTAGAAAATCCATCTCAGTTAATGTGACGTATATTACGTTTGTGTGAATGACTGAAACATTACGGAATCAGTAGAATTCAGAATTCAAAAGCGAAAGACTAATTAAAGTTTCAAATAGAGTGAGCGAAGAACGATTCGTATCTGCAAACTACGAGAAAGACGAAATAAAGTGAAAGCAAATGATATTCAGAAGAATCTCCACGTGATTTTCAAAGTATTATGAATGCTCTTCGAAATGAATCAAAACGACCGAACGAGAGTGAAAAAAGGGACGGATCATTATGAAAATAAGGTTCGCGTTCAGGAGAAAATGATGCTTTAAAAATAACTAGTTTAAAGCACACGGTTCTAAAAGGTCAAAAGGGATAGATGAAAGAGAAAGACTCTTCTTCTTCTTTTTCCCCTCTTTTTTTTTAGTGAAAGGGAGGGAGACTGTAGACAAGTTCTTTTAAGCGAGGTGATGGTAAGTGGACGGGAAGGTAGATGGGGTCGTAGAAGCAGCCTTCGACAAAGGCGGAGGAAGGATGGGCGGCGTCGGTCGTAGGGACTAAGAGACTGGGTATAAAGGTGAAGGAGAAGGCTGTGTTTTGTTTGGAAGATTTATATCTACCAGGTACACGCGGATGTGTGTACACATACGATGGGTTTAGCGCACACAAAGATGCGTGTACACACACACACACACACACACACATATAGGTGTGCGTGTCTATGTGTATACACACCCGTGTATACCTGGTCGGTATAAATCTTCAATATGAAACACAGCCTTCCCTTTATATCCAGTATTTTAATACCTACAAACGACACACACACACACACACACACACACACACACACACACACACACACACATGTATATTTATACATATATATGTATATACACACACACACACACACACATATATATATATATATATATATATATATATATATATATATATATATATGTACACACACACACACACACACACACACAAACATATATCTATATATCTATATCTATCTATCATCTATATATCTATATCTATATATCATCTATATATCTATATATATCTATCATCTATATATATATATATATATATATATATATATATATATATAATATGATATATATATATATATATATATATATATATATATATATATATATATATATATAGACACATATATTTGTGCGTGTGTTTCATTGAAATTAGTGAATAAATATTCAATATAACAGCATAGTCTAAAGTTATAGATTGTCGTTCACACACATTATAATATGAATTATTCATGTGCTTGTATCAAAGCCCTTTGCTGTCTGGGAAAGTGAATGGATTATCCTGCAATTTTCTCCCGTGCAACAGAGGCCAAAATGTGACCATGAAGTACGTTTCTTGACTAAACATTTAACCCTGTGCATTAAAGCCTCCGTTGTTGTTTCTCCCCCCCAGGCCCACGCTTGCGATGGCGCTGCTCCACCGGTTTGTGAAGCTCAACGACCGGGGCAACACCCACGTCTTCAGCTTCGTGGTGACCCGCAGCGTGACCCGGGACCTGCACCGCGACGTGACCAGCAAGGAGCTCACGTATGGCTACCAGCGGTGGGCCATCACGTTCTCGCGCTCGGAGAAGGTGCTGGGCGTGTACTTGGTGTGGCGTAACCCGTGCGAGGGGATGCGCGTCTACATCGACTTCACCTTCACCTTACTCAACCGAGAGCACTTCAGCACCAACGAGGCGTTCACGGGCAAGCAGGTCAAGTTTACCTTCGACTCGCCGGCGCAGGGCAACAGGCGGCTCATCAACATGGAGGACCTGTACTCGCGCAACTTCACGGACGAGAACGGCGAGTTCCAGCTGGAGCTGACAGTGGCCAACATCCGCACGGTGTTCGAGGCGGAGCTGCGCGTGCCGCCGCCCATCAACGGCGGCGTCGCCAACCGGAAGGAGAACCGCTTCGAGTCGCCCTACTTCCACTTCGGCCACTACGACTGGCACGTCTCCGTCACCAGCTCGTCGGGGCTAGATGGGCGGCCGTCCGTGCAGCTGCGGCGCCTCACCGGCTTCGACCACCAGTGCCGCGTGCGGTACCTGATGGTGGTGGGCGAAGGCGAGCGGCGGGCCGACTCGGGCATCCTGGACCAGTTGTCGGACCACGAGGGCCGCACGCCGGGCTGGTCGCCGGCCCGCACACGCCTGCACGACCTGGTGCACAAGGGCGTGCTCAGGCTGTACCTGGAGATGATCCTGGCCAACACGACGAGCGAGGTGCGGCTGCAGCCCCTCGCGGCCAACACGACACCTGTGCAGTGCTATGATCGCGACAAGCAGGCCTGGGCGCTCGAGCCGGACCTGCACTCCGACATGTTCCGCCTCAGGCTCGTCTACAACGACGTCCACAACGTACCCAGGAACCATCTCAGGTGAGTGCGCGTCAATGTGCACGTACACACCAATCCATGTGTATGTGCGCGCGCGCACATACACATACACAAATCTTTCTTATTTCTTCACTTCTGTGTAGGTGTCTTTCCTGATCCGTCAGCTCTTCGCTAATAAGCTGAAATAAGAGTAGGCCTAAATGTGAAGGTGACCATGAAAGCAATATTACGCAAGACAAGAAAAAAAAAAAATGAAATAAGGAAAAAAATCAAAGTGGAGTTGAAAGGAAGTGGAAATGGCGTGAAGAAGGGGGATGGAATAAAGAGAGATGAATGCAAAGAGAATTAAAGAGAGAGAGAGAGAGA
>NC_061819.1:7240990-7243490 GCF_019202785.1 Penaeus chinensis | reverse complement strand
TTGAAGTTAGTCAAATATGGCACATAATGTCCGTAGACTTATCTCATTTATGAATTAATGAAATGTTATGTATATATCCGTAGAGTAATCCGATGATTTTTGCCATTGACTATTTGTGAGTATACCACATATGTTCACAAAGAAAAATTTGTATATACGCACACGCACACACACACACATTTACTTACATATAAATGAGAGAGAGATTGCGAGAGATCTATAACTAAGTAATTGCAGTACGGCTGCTTCCAAAGACAGCTGGTTATTATCACCATGTTTTATTCTACTCATCAACATCTTTAGTTTAAGTGTTGCCACCCAACTCATTTCCCGTTTTCTGTGTCTTCCACAGGAGGGAGATCAGCGCACTCGAGGCAGAGAACTTCAGTTTAGAGCGACAATTATTCAGCTACCAGAAATCGATTGCTTACGCTCACTCGCGGGGCGCGGTTGTAGACGATCCTACAGAACCCAACGACTATCCCCACGAGAACTACTCCAACGGCAAGAGAGACTACGATACCAGAGATTACTCCACGCGGGACTACGACTACGCATACAATGATCTGCCAGAAAGGTCGTTTTCTACAGATACTGAGTACGCGTGAAAACGCCTTAATCACCTGAACTATCTGGTGAAAAGAGTCAGTGATGCTTTACGAGATATTCGCAATGTATGGGAAGAAACCAAAATTAAATTCTCTCTCTATAACAAAATAAAGAATTGAGAGAAACGTAGTCGATAAATCTCAATTAAATGTATGAATACCTAAAATATTAAAATAATACTGGAATCCCTTAGTACCGTGCGACTCTTTAGTACAGGTAATACTATAAGCTGTTTCTGATAGAAGCTGAAGATGTTTTATACATCTAGCAACTGTACATATATACGATGTATGTTTGTTCTAAACCATTCCGTGTTTTAAGGACGAAAGACAAGTCTTAATGTGTGAAATCTCAAAACTATGAACGTGTATATGTTGGTGTGTTCCCAGGGATACTAGCTGGACCTGAGCTACAGAGCAATCATTAGTAATGACACTATTTTTGGTAAATCATTCATAGCTACCGCGATGTATTTCAGGGTTACAGGTAACATTTACAAATCCATCCATTTTCGAAAAGTCCAGTAGCAGCAACTGTTAGAGTGAATGCAATGAGAAAGCAAAATCGTGAATATATAAGGTGGGCCTTATTAGAGAATGCTTGAGGGAGGATTTTGTGACTAACGCGGAGCCGAAGAATTATCGGTGAGCATAATTCTCTTTCTCGCAGATAGTTAACAATCATGGTATGCCCTTTATAGAAGTCGTGTAGGTATAAAAAGGACATAGAGACCACAAGGGAGATTAGATACTAAACAGCACAAACACACACACACACTTGCAAGCAAAAAGCAAATGCGCAATATTTAAGGATTCACACACATACACAAACACACACACATACACACACGCGCGCACGGTATACAAAGACACTCCCACTAAATGAATCACTGATGTCGAAGTAGCTTTTTCATGCAGACTACAGGTCTCGTGTGAATGAAGTACAAAGTAGAAGTAGCTGGTAACTATCAGAAGACGTGCTTGAGAGTGTAATAGAAATAGAAGACAACGTAATCGGATGAAATGACATATCACACTCCCTCTGAAATGTTTACATTGGAGACACCCTAAGTAGATCCCGCTGACTATGAATAAGACTAACCAATTGTAGCGCATAGTATAAAATAACTGGTATATTAAGGACAGCACCTGGTTGTGTCAGCACAGTCAAGTCCAAGCGAGTTCACGCACGATAGGAGATTATTTGTTAGTTTTGTCTGTCTGTCTGTAAGGAAGCTTTATTAGGTCACGTTACGGAGTTGACCTGACAGTGCAGGTCAACTGGAGGTAACCTTGCTAAGACAATTGCTTTGCGAAAATTTCTAGCAGGTGACAGGATAGTGGTTTGTTGGAGTAAGGTACAAACATACATAATTGATACTTAGAGAGTAAATCCGTGGTGAAATCTAGCCAGTGCTGCGGTATGAGAGAAGTAGCTGGAGGACGTGCTAACGTAATAATAACAACAACAATAACAACAACAATGATAATAATGAATAATAATAATAATAATAGTAATAAAACAATAATGACAATATGATAGTATTGGCCAAGGACTATTTCAAGGGAAGACGATAATACCACACGTGCTCTGCTATCTATTGAAGCAAACACGTACTTGAGATGAATGTAGAAAATAGAAAATGCTAGTTATACCTTTCTTGTACTGCAGTGCTGGTAAAAGACAGCAGAGTAGCATAATATTACTGGCTAAAAAAACAAAGGAAAAAAACTCTGCATTTCTGCACTTCTAGGGCATAATTTCAATCTGCGTATTGCGGCATTGCAATGAGGATCAGCATGTTTGAACAATTTAGCTAATGCACAACTATCAACTCTCATCCTGTCCATATCAGTGAACTGTTCGCAGCACAGATATATCTTCGATGAAA
>NC_061819.1:7225990-7230990 GCF_019202785.1 Penaeus chinensis | reverse complement strand
GGAAAAGGCGCTTTGGAAACCACTTTTCCTGCCTCTGTCCTACTACTGCGGTGTTACCCAACATCTTTACTGTTTTATAGGTGTTGGTGAGGATGTACTTTTATTTTTGTTTTTACATGTTTCTTTTTTCACTAGATCACAAGGTACTTTTAATCTGACTGTTTTACCTGAAGATAGCATTCTTAACTGGTTTAATGTCTACGGTATTTTACTCTCCGTGATTCTCTCATGTTCTGATATATAAAGAGATGAGAAGTTCTTGATTATTACAGGCTATACTAATCTATTTTAGATGATGTTGCGGCAGATTTCCACCGGTATATAAATATATTTTGAAATATTCCTGCAGGCGCCTTTTAACTGTATTTGCGTAAGGATACCCTGGCTAAAGATGCATTTTTTTATTTTTTTTATTTTTTTTTAGCTGATTTAATCGTATGTTAAGAATGTAAATAGTATTGGTATCTAAGGCTGGTTGTGTGAAAATTCTAAACCCTTTTAGAATTTATTTTTAGTCTACGTAATGAGGCGTAAACATGACTCGCCAAAGATTAAAACAAGAGATAAAAACAAAACAAACAAACAAATAAAATTGAAAAAAGACACAAACTAGCCTCAGATGCTTTACATATTTCAGGAATTACCAGCATACTTTGGCAACACTGCTCTAACTCACTATGTAGCATTTATAACGAAAACAATCACTTAAAAGATTACTATTTTGAAGATAAGCAGTTTTACTATTGTCCTTTGTCTCTTTGTCACGAATAAAATTGTAGAGTGAATTTATGGGAGGTTTCTTCGGTGTTCCAGTGTAAATGAATAAATAAACAGACGAATAAAAAGATAGACAAATAAAGAACAATAGACATTCACGAAGAAAGAAAAGACGGATAACAAGGATATGACAATGCCTAGTTTAATAAAAGCAATTAGAGAATGACCTGAACGTATCAAGTCAATATCAAGTTATAAAAATGTGACAGAAATGGCATTTTTTTGTGTAATTTCATTTTCATATATTACTCGTTGTGGTGATACATGCGTTTCATAATTTGCACGTATCACGATAGCTTATAAAAAAAACGTAAATGCATCAAATTCCACGCCCAATAGATTCATAATGCCATTGCAGAACATCCTACATTTAAATGACATTTTACCAGATATACAAAATAGTTTTTACACAAACACTATTTCAAATTTGCCAAGAGACCAGAGCATATATATATATATATATATATAAATATATATATACATATATATATATATATATATATATATATAGATATATATGTATATATATATAGAGAGAAATATGCATAGATAGATAGATGGACACCCCCCCCACCCCCCCCCACCCCACACACACAGACACACACACACACACACATATATATATATGTATATATATGTATGTGTGTGTGGGGGAGGGTCTTACTTTCAGAAGCAGAATAGGAGAAAGTAAGCAAGAACGAGATGAACAGATAGAAAGCTAGAAAGAGAGAGAGAGAGAGAGAGAGAGAGAGAGAGAGAGAGAGAGAGAGAGAGAGAGAGAGAGAGAGAGAGAGAGAGAAAGAGAAGAGTATTCGGACAGATGAGCAGATAGATGAACAGAGAGAAAGCTGGAGAGAAAGATAGATAGATAGATAGATAGATAGATAGATAGATAGATAGAGAGAGAGAGAGAGAAAATAAGGAGGAAGAAGAGCATTGGGACAGAAACTAAATCGCTGGGATCAATCACATGTAACCCGAGGATTAGGATTTCTTAGAGCTGACTCATCCTCCTTTCCCCGCCCTTCCTGCCTGCCTACCCCCCCCCCCCCCACCATCCACTTAACCTTTCCGTTTTTTCCTTCTTCCACTCCAACTCACCCCCACACTCCCTCCCCCCCTCTCCACCCCTCTCCACCCCACATATCACCCCCCCCCCCCCGCATATCCACTCCCCTCCCTTCTACTTCCCGTCCCCCCCTCCCTCGCTGCTTGTCTACTCGTCCTTCCCCTCACAGGCGGAGCGAAGGGGATGGGGGGGAAAGAGGGGAAACGAGGAGTGAAAGGAGAATGGATGGGAAGGAAGAAGAAGAGGAGAAGATAGGAAAAAGAAAGGGGGGAAGTGTAGCACTGGGGGAAAAGAAAGAGAGGAGGAAAATAGAACGGGGAAAAGGAAAAATGGAGAAGCACAGCGGTGGAAATACATAATGAAAATAAAGAAAGGGGAATAAAAGTTAGGGGAAAAGGGGGAAGAGATGAAGGTATGGGAAAGAAGAGGAAAGTGGTACAGGAAGAGAAGCAGAGAGCGGAAAGAGGGGCATAAGAGAAGAGAGGGGGTAGCAGGGAAGGGGGAGCATAGGGGGATCAAGAGGCGGGAGAGCATAGAGTAGAAGGAAGGAGAGGGAGAAGGAGGGAGAGAAGAATACAGAGAGGAAAAACTGTCCCCACACTCCTCTACTCTTCCCTCGCCCTCCCCCCCTCCCCGCATCGCCCTCTTACTCTTATTACTCTTTCCACATCACCCCCATACTCCCCCCACTCTCCGCCTAATCCCCGCACACTCCCACACACCCTACACCCCGCTCCTCGTCCTTCCCCCAACCCCATCCTCTCCCACACAACCCGACACTCCCCCATTCCACTTCCTATCCCCGCCCACGCCCACATAACTCTCCGGATTTTACAGTGACTCTTTCCCACACGCCCACCTTCTATAAAACACCGGCCTGTGGTAGTTGACTCCGCCCACACATAAGGTCCGTGAGAGGGCGGAGTTCCTCGTTTCTCTTCAGTGGGCGCTTCGGTCGGACGGGGAGGAGGCGCTCTCGACGTCTCTCCTGATCCTTCCTTGTTTGGATTTCGTTGGGGGGAGTGTCGAAGAGGAAGGGAGGGAAGGAGGAAGGAAGGGTGCGTGGGAGGGTGGATGGGAGGGAAGGAAGAAGGAGAGAGGGAAGGAGGGCTGGGAGGGCTGGGAGGGAGGGAAGGTGGGAGGGAATGCAGAGGAAGGAAAGGAGAGAGGAAGAGTTGAGAGGGCAGTAGGGAAGGGCAGTAACGAAGCTAGGAGGGTGAGGAAGAGAGTGCGGGGGGGGGGGGGGGATTACAAGGACGAAGGAAGGGATGGTAGTCGGGGAAAGAGAGACAGATGGAAGGACGAGAGAAAGAGAGAGAGAGAGAGAGAGAGAGAGAGAGAGAGTGAGAGAGAGAGAGAGAGAAAGAGAGAGAGAGAGAGAGAGAGAGAGAGAGAGAGAGAGAAATAAAAGGAAAGCAAAAAGTAAGAAGGAATAGAATATAGTGAACTTCAACCGAGCGCAGATGAGAGGGGCAACATATGAATAAAAGAGTAAATGAAGAAAGCAAATATGAACAATCAATAAACAAACAAACAAACGCAGTAATATATAGACACACAAATAAAACAAATAAATAAATGAACAAATAAACACAAAAATAAGAATGAAAATGACCCCCCTAAAAAAAAAAGCAATAATGACCCCCCCAAAAAAAAAAATAATATATAGAAAATAAAAAAAATAAAATAAAATAAAAATAATATATAAAAAGTTTTGTTACGTCCGCATCCAGAAATCCAGCTCAAGGAGAAGCTGGTAAAAGTTACTTGAGGGGAGGCCAACTACACGCATTCACGGAGAGCGCAAGAGGGTATGAGTGGCAGAGAGGGGAGAAGAGGGGAAAGGAGGATAAGAGGAACGTAGAGGGATAAGAAGGCGATGAGGAGATTAGCTAGGGAAAAAGGGGACAAAGAAGGCGAAGAAAAAGGGGAATGATAGGAATGCTAGGGGAGAGGGGAAAGAAAGGGGAAGAGATGCATGAAGAGGAAAAGGGGAAATAGGATAAAAAAAAGTGGAAGGAAGAATAAAAGGATAAATGAGAGAAAGAAGTAAAATGAGAGAATGTAGGGAGAAAGAAGTGAAATGAGATAAAAGAAGGGAAGGAAGGAAAACAAGAAAATAGAGACAAAAAAAGACAATTAGGAGAGAGTGGGAAGAAATGAAATCTGGTAACAGAAAGGAAAGAAGAAGAGTAGGATAACAGAAGAAAGAGAAGGAAAATTTGATAAAATGGAATAAGAAAATAGAGGGAAAGAGAGAAAAAAAGAGGAACGGGAGAATTGAGATAATGTTGATAAAGATAGATAGAGTATGAATAGATATGATAGTGAATATTTTCACAATACTAGAGATGTATTTGACGAAGATATAGTCAACAACGCCCTAACATATATATATATTATATAATAAAACTATTTATTCCTATTTATACTTTTCTACAGTTCTTATCGAAGCCGACTGAACACCACCACCACCAACAGCAACGAAACTGGAAGAGTGTAATGTTAAGAAATAATAGATATAATGGGATTGATAAGAAGGTTGATAAAATATATAGATATAGTAATAATCACAACGATAAAATCATGATAAGAGTATTAATGACGGTGATAATGATGATGTGATAATGATAACAATCACTAAGATAGCAATAATGTCATTTATGCGGAGATAATCATTAATGACCTATTATCAAAGCGTTAGTTGTTCGTAGATTGCAAGGAATATATAGATTTATGAAGATTAACTAGGAAAATAATCTAAGTCTATTGTGTGGTCTTTGGCTACATATATCTTTGTGGTAATAAATAGGGACAAAATCGGCATGTTTAAGAAGTTTAAAAGAAATAATAATAACAACGGACGATATATGAGACAAAGACGTTGCGTGATGAAAAGTTGTTAGCAAGGGAACCGAAAAATTAATAATTTTGAGGAAAACACACACACACACAAACACACACACACACACACACACACACACACACACACACACACACATATATATATATATATATATATATATATATATATATATATATATATTCATACGCACACACACACACACACACACACACACACACACACACACATATATATATATTTATAAAATATATAAATGTAACCAAAACACATGCATGATACAAACCAAAA
>NC_061819.1:7188490-7190990 GCF_019202785.1 Penaeus chinensis | reverse complement strand
TATATATGTATAAGAACGGCGGGCTGCGGCTCCCTCTGGGTTGGTAACTGCTGGGACTCGGGTAGGGGGGAGGGGGTTACCCATCATCCCATCTGGGTCCCAGCGGCCGCCAACCTGGCGTGAGGCTTGTGGGGTAAAGCCCCAGGGAGCGCTGCAGGCGGATTATGGGTCCTGCAACCAGCCAACCCTCTCTATATGGGGCGGCGTCGGTAGGGGCGGCTGAGGTGGCGCCCAACCCAGAGTGACTGCCCGAGGGTAGACCTCAGGCGGGCTGTCAGGACGATCGGTTACCACTACTGTCGAGGGAATTGAAGCAGCTGAGAGTTGAGGTCGCTGCTCTCTCGGAGATGAGAATACCTGGCAGCGGCACGATTAGTGTGGGTGGCTACACTTATTACTGGTCGGGCCACAGCGATGGCCACCATCTCCAGGGAGTAGCCATAGCCCTCTCCAGCAGACTTCGTCCTTCGGTAGTAGAGGCCACTACAGTCGATGAGCGTATTATGGTATTGAGACTGAAGATTTCACTTGGCTTCATGTCTCTTATTACTGTATACGCTCCTACAGATGTATATAAACTTGCGGTGAAATAGATGTTTTACGCCAAACTTGCATCTGTGGCAGACAGTTGTCCTCGGCGAGATATTCCTATTGTTCTGGGTGACTTCAATACGGTATCCGGCTGCGATCGAGCTGGTTAGGAGATGTCTGTCGGTCCTCATGGCTCAGGAGCTGATGCTGGCAGCGAGAATAGCCTCCTTTTCCGTAACTTTGCTAGGTCCCAGAAATTGAGGATTTCTGGCTTCTGGTATCAGCGTTCTGACCTGCATCGTTGGACTTAGTACAGTAATACGGGTAGTGTGGCCAATGAGATCGACCACATCCTTGTTAGCACTCGGTGGAGGATCCTCCAGAACTGCAGGGTGTATCGAAGCGCCGAGTTCTGTGGAACTGATCATAGATTAGTTGTGGCTACTCTCCGGGTCCACTTTACAACCCCCCGTTGCCCAAATGAACACCCTAGGGTGTTTCATTTGGACAGATTGAGGGAGGACGAGTGTGCCCGGTGTTTGCCGAGGCTATCTCTGGTCGTCTCACAGCACTCGAGGGCCTGACAGACCTTGTTCTTATGTGGGATACCTTCAAGCGTGAAACGCTTGATGCAGCTCAGGAATCCATTGGTGAACGCCCAAGAGCAAGACAGAATTCCATCTCGCAGGAGACACTGGAAGCCACAGATGCTTGTCATGCGGCTCGATTGTCAGGGGATCGCAACTTGCACCATTCTCTGGTGCGCAGGACTAAGTCACTGTTGAGAAGGGATAAGGAACAGTTTATCAGTAATCTTGTATGCAGTCCTGTCTGCCATCTGGCAGACTGGTACCATTCCCCCTGACCTGCTGAGGGGTGTGGTCATCCCTCTCTGGAAGGGGAAAAGGGATCGTTGGGCTTGCAGCAATCACCGAGGCATTACACTACTCAGTGTACCAGGCAAGGTACTCGCACACATCCTACTGAGACGTATCAGAGACCACCAAAGGACAGAGCAATCTAGATTCGCTCCTGGCAAGTCCACAATAGACCGCATCCTGGCGCTTCAAGTCATTGTAGAGCGCCGTCGTGAGTTCGGACGTGAGCTGCTCGCAGCCTACATAGACCTCAAGAAGGCGTTTGATATAGTGCATTGTGAATCACTCTGGTAGATCCATAGGCTAAGAGGAATTCCAACAAGTTCTGTTGGATTAACCCAATGCCTCCGGGGAAAATGCTGTGTTTATTTTCTATATTTTGGTGAAATGTCTCTGCACATAGATGGCTCTACTAATGCTTAGCGACAAAGGAGTCAATTAGTAGACCTTGTGACCTTACGTGATTTGAATTGGCGGGAAAATGTATTTTTTTACTAGTGCTATGAATATCGATGGTTCCATTTTTATTATAAACATTATAATTACTATAATGTTATAAACATTAGTAACAGCAAAATGAGATACCGTAAAATATTTTCGTAAATCAAAGAAAAGGGTAAACGGGCAAGACAGGCAGTACTCATAACTGGCTCATTGGTGACTTAGTACAAGTGTAGGCATCTATGTGTAAAAACAATCAAACAAGTACTCACAGTAGGTATAGCACGTACGTAGCAAACTTGTATACAGGCACTGAAAGTGCTGTAAAGTGTGGTGGGGGCCTGTCGAGCTTCTTCTCTGTTAGTTTAGGTGTGAGGCAAGGCTGTGTTCTTGCACCAACACTTTTCAACTTTTGCATGGATTGGATACTGGGTAGAGCTACTGTCCAAAGTCACTGTGGAGCAACTCTGGGTAATATCAAGGTTATAAACCTTGATTTTGCTGATGATGTTGCTATTCTATCTGAATCTCTGGAAACCCTAGTGGCGGCTCTTGATGCATTTAGCAATGAAGTGAAGCCCCTGGGGCTAGAGGTCTCCTGGACCAAGACTAAGATCCAGTCGGTACGTGCTTGCGGTGAAAACATCGAA
>NC_061819.1:7178490-7183490 GCF_019202785.1 Penaeus chinensis | reverse complement strand
AATAATAGCAGTAGCAATAATAATAATAATAACAACAACAACAACAGCAACAACAATAATAATAATATTAAAAATAATAATAATGATAATAATCAAATGGTGATGGTTATGACAATGATAATAGTAATAATAATCTAATAGTAATTATAATAATGATAATAATCATGACATTTATTATAACAATAACAACCATAATAGTAATGAGAGTAAAACTGATGATAATAATAATGAAATATTAATCACAAGAACAATAATATTAAAGGTAATAGAAGTAGTAGTAATTATAATAATAATATTAATAATAATAATAATAATAATAATAATAATAATAATATTGATAATGATAATAATAATGATAATGATAGTAATGATGACAGTAGTAATAATAATGATACTACTACTACTACTAACAACAACAACAACAACAACAGCAACAACAATAATAACAATGATAATAATAATGATAATGATAATAATAATAATGATAATAATAATAATTCTAACAATAATTCTAATAATTATTCGAATAATAATTATCAATTATTATTAATTTTAATTATTATAATAATGAAAATGATAATGACAATGAATTAGAAAATGATAATGATGATGATGACGATAATGATAAAAACAATAATATTAATGATAATAATAATAATAATAACAATAATAGTTATAAAAATGATGATAATAATAATAATAATAATAATAATAATAATAATATAATAAATAATAATAATAATAACAATAATAGTGGTAATAATAATAATGATAATAATAGTAATAATAATAATAATAATAATAATAATAATAACAATAATAATGATAATAATAATAATAATAACAATAATAATCATAATGATAGTAGTAGTAGTAGTAGTAATAATAATAATAATAATAATAATGAAATAAGGGTAAGAATAATAAGAACAATAAGAATAAAAAATAAAAAGAACAATAATGATAATGATAATAATAATTATGATAATAATAATAATAATAATAGTGATAACAATAATGATAATAATCATAAGAATAGTAACAATAATCATAATAAAATAATAATCATGATAATAATAATAATAATAATAATTATGATAATAATAATAATAATAATAATAATAATAATAAAACTAATAACAATGATAGTAACAGCAAAAAGTAAATAATAATAATGATGATGATAATGATAATGATGACGATGATGATTATAATAATTAGGATAATAATTAAGATGATAACAAATATTAATGACGTTGCTACTAGTAATGATAATAAAGCTAATAATAACAACCTACACCATCAAAACCAGTAATAATGCAATTAATACACATGAGCACATCCAAATGATAGTTGATATTGATGAAGAAATGTGACATGCATTGATTTGCCAACTCTCAGCAACTCACTCTGTTTCTTTTGATTTCACTCTCCTATTTTACTCGATTCATTTGCCTGACCTTTTCTTTGTTTTTAGAGTCCATGTCAAATCCACTGTTATATCGAACCTTCCATAATTTCGATTTTGCGTTAATCTTCTCCCCTAATGCAATCACATATTCAAATAGCACGTAGTAACAAGCGGTGATCCAAAACGAAACATTTCCAAACAGTATTAACGACTAGAGGAAGACATCTTAAAATAACACTTCATTTCATGGCAAACAATATAAGTTCTGTTGGAAACTCAGAAGTTATAATTACACCTAGACACCCAGATTGACTTTGGACTGTTCCCATAAGATTGCAGATGGGACTGAAGTCTTTTAACAGTAGGAGAGAAAAAGAGAGAGAGAGAGGGTTGGACTGTAAGAAGCAAGTGTGTTGTTTAAACGACGAAAACTTACGTTGTTCTTTGATTATTTGACAAATAACGTAACATACTATTTCATAAGTCGTTATCATCTCCAGAAATAGAGTTTGAAATGATACTTTCTAATATAACCTTTCCATGAAAGGGTTCTCATCACAATTTCATATGAGCATTTAATGAAAGAGTGAGTAGGCGTCTGCTCAAGGTGTATTTGAGCGATTTAGCTTCTAGGTATCATTAGCGATACCTAGAACATCCCAAGAGACAAGAACAACAGTAATACTGATTATGATAATGAGGACAATAGATGACGTAGTAAAGATATTGATGAGGGCAACAGTGAATAATAAAAATAACAACAATTACAAAGGTAACAGCAACAACAACAACGAAAACAACAAGAAAAGATAGAAACCTCACCAATCGAACTGTAGCACTATCAGATACTGCAGTTTAATAGAGATTGTGTTTGATTGTCGACAAACGACTATCCATAACACTGAATCAGCAACAAAACAGCAATTTCAGAAATACTTTACATTTAAAAAGCAAAACAGAAAGAAAATTTTAAAAGTCTACAATCTCAAAAAAAGTTCTTCGTCTGTAAACTTTGATGTTCTATAATGTCCTAAAAATAAACAGCAAAACAGCCGTCGAGTTCCTGTTACGATATCAGACCAGGAAGCACATATCACAAACTTAACAGGCAAGGGAGTGTGGTATACAATTAAGAATGTAGTGTCTTAGAAATTTTATGAAGAAAATCAGTATACCTCTTACAGGTCGTTACCACGATAGATATCTTAGATGCATCTAAGATGGTCAGATACCAGTTCAAGCAATATCAACAATAATTATGATAAATAATGATATTGATTATATAGATGGTCCTATTATCATTATGGAAATAGTAATGGTAACAATAAAAATGATGATAATCATAACTATGGTAATAATGATAATGATAATAAAGCTAATGATAAAAATGATGGTAATAATACTGATAATGATTATAGTAATAATAGTAATAATAATAATTTCAGTGATATTGTTAAAAAAAAAAAAAACTATACGAACACAGAGCTTACTAAGTCTACAGATAATCCCAAAAGATAATGATGACAACCATAATAATGATAGTAAGGATAATGATAACAATGATGATCATGATAACAATAGTTACATGATAATGATGTTGAACATCATAATAATCATGATGATAATAATAATAATGATAACAATAATGATAATAGAAATGATGATAATAATAATGATAATAATGGTAATAATAGTAATAGTAATAATAGTAATAATAGTAATAATATAAAGGATAATAATAATAATAAAAATAATCATGATGATATTAAAGTTGATGATACTAAAGGTAAAAATAGTAATATAAATGATAATGTTAATGATGATATTAATAACAGTGCAAAGTAGTAGTAAGGATGCTAATATTAAAAGTAGAAATAATAATGATAATAATAATAATAATAATAATAGTGATAATGATAGTAACAACAACAACAACAACAGCAATAATGATAATAATATTGATAATATTAACAGTAATCATGATAAAAATAATAGTAATAATAACAATAATAATAATAATAGTAATGATAATAATAATAATGATAATAATAATAGTTATTATAATAATAAAAATACTACTACGTCTAACAACTTATAATGATAATAAAAGTATTAATAATAAGGCCACTGATAATACCAATAATATGAACAATAGTTATAGTAATAGTAATTAGGATAATGAGAGGATTAATATTTTCACATAATAAAGATGATAATGATTGTAATGAAAATAACAGTGATGCTAATGACAATGCTGCTGCTGCTGAAAATAATGATGATGATGATAATAATAATAGTGATAGTAATAATAACATTGATAATAATAACAATATTAATAATAATAATAACAATAATAAAAATTATAGTAGAAATAATGATAATGATAATAATAGTAATAATGATAATATTAGTAATAATAATAGTGATAATAACAATAATAATAATGATAATAATAATAATAATAATAATAATAATAATAATAATAATAATAATAATGATAATAAAGATAATACTAAAGATAATAACAATAATCATCATCATCAAAAATATAACAATAGCAACAACGATAATATTAATGTTCATAATAATATCAATAATAATAATAATGATAACATTAACTTTAATAATAATATCAACAATGATACAGATATCGATAATAACAACATTATCAACAACAACTATGATAATAATAATAGATATGATAATAATAATAATAATAATAAAAGATATGATAATAATAATAATAAATATGATAATAATAATAATAATAATAAATATGATAATAATAATAATAATAATAAATATGATAATAATAATAATAATAATAGTAATAATAATAATGATGATGATATTTTATCATTATTATTATTATTATTATTATTATTATTATTATCCTTATTATTGTTATTATTATCATATTATCATTATTAAGATTATTATATTGATCATAATAGTAGTAGTAGCATTAACATCGTCAGCAAGTAGAGCAAGAAACGGAAAAAAAGCGTCTGAAAACGTAAATAGATTAGAGACGCAGTTCATTATTACGTCATTGTGTTCCGAAAGCCTGTGATGAATGAAGCTCACTCTCTCCTATTTCTACCTCCGGCTTTTTTTATAATGAGGGGAAACTAAAAAGGAAAGCTTATCCTTTTGGTGAAGAAAACAAACTCTGAAATAATGGTAAAGGTTAAACGTTCGGTCGAGTTGTGACCAGATCAGCTGTGAATGCAGTTTAATGAATTAATATTCCCGCACAGAGGCAGTAAGTAATGAAAAGGGTAACTCTTATTCATTACCTTGTGTATAAGTAAGCAAAAGGAAAAGGAAAAAAAAAAAACTAAATGACTGAAATATTCACAAAAGATCTCACATTTTTCCTGGAGCAAAATATCCGCGCTATAAATAACACAAATAGCACAAAAATACACATGCATTTGAAACCTTGACTGTGCAAGACAGCCTGAAATTACGACTTGCGTCACTAGTTTCCATGGTAACTCAGTGCCAAGCTCATTATTAGGCTGATAATTCACAAAATCTCAACTACAGAGTGGCGCCGCGGGATCAATCTGCCCATCATTTGCCA
>NC_061819.1:7150990-7155990 GCF_019202785.1 Penaeus chinensis | reverse complement strand
AGTGACTGACTGGGAAAAAGAATGACTGATTGGGAAAAGAGTGACTGGCTCGGAAAAAAGAGTGACTGGCTGGGAAAGTGAGTGAGTGACTGGGAAATAGAGTGACTGGCTGGGAAAGAGAGTGACTGACTGGGAAATAGAGTGACTGGCTGGGAAAGTGAGTGAGTGACTGAGAAATAGAGTGACTGGCTGGGAAAGAGAGTGACTGACTGGGAAATAGAGTGACTGGCTGGGAAAGAGAGTGACTGACTGGGAAATAGAGTGACTGGCTGGGAAAGAGAGTGACTGACTGGGAAATAGAGTGAATGGCTTGGAAAGAGAGTGACTGACTGGGAAATAGAGTGACTGGCTGGGAAAGAGAGTGACTGACTGGGAAAAAAGTGACTGACTGGAAAAAAGTCTGACTGACTCGGAAAAAGAGTGACTGACTCATAAAAAGAGTGACTGACTGGGAAATAGAGTGACTGACCTAGAAAAAGAGTGACTGACTGGGAAATAGAGTGACTGACTCAGAAAAGAGTGACTGACTGGGAAATAGAGTGACTGACTCAGAAAAAGAGTGACTGACTGGGAAATAGATTGACTGACTCGGAAAAAGAGTGACTGACTCGGAAAACGAGTAATTGGGTAGGAAAGAGAGTGATTGACTGGATTAGGAGAAAAGGTGACTGACTCGGAAAAAAGTTTGACTGACTGGGAAAGAGAGTGACTGGCCGGGGAAAAGAGTGACTGACCAGGAAAAAAGTGACTCACTGGGATAATGAGCGACTGACTGGAAAAAAAGTGACTGACTGGAAAAAAAAGAGTGACTGACCGGGGAAAAGAGTGACTGACTGGGAAAAAGAGTGACTGACTGGGAAAAAGAGTGACTGACTGGGAAAAAGAGTGACTGACTGGGAAAAAGAGTGACTGACTGGGGAAAAGATTGACTTACTGGGAAAAAGAGTGATTAAATGGGGAAAAATGAATTACTGGGAAATAGATTGACTTACTGGGAAAGAAAGTAACTCACTAGGAAAGAGAGTGACTCAGTGGGAAAGAGAGTGACTCACTGGGAAAGAGTGACTCACTGGAAAAGAGTGTGACTCAATGAAAAAAGGGACTCACTGGGAAAGAGAGTGACTCACTGTGAAAAAGAATGACCGCTTGGAAAACAGAGTGACTGACTGGGAAAAAGAGTGACTGACTGGGAAAAAGAGTGACTGACTGGGAAAAAGAATGACCGTCTGGAAAAAAATAGTGAGGGAAAAAGAACTACCGTGTGGGGGAAACAATAACTACAGGAAAAGGAGTGACTGTAAGTAGATACGGTGACTGTTAGTGAAAAAAATAGTGAATTACAGAAAGTGATTGTTAAAGAAAGTGAGAAAACGTAAGGAGAAAGTGTGATCGACAAAAACATCGCAAAAAAAGGATGAAGAGTAGAAAAAAAAATCCTCTAGAAAAGAGAAAGATAAGCAGGGAAACCAGTGACTATAGGAAAGGACCGTAAATGAATCGTGAGGAAAAGGTGACGGGAGGTACAGGGTTACCGTCTGAACAGGAACGATAATCTAGGGAAGCCATGGACGTGAGGAAGAGAAGGGCAGTTAGGGAAAAGGGTGACCCGGCAGTAAAAGTGTAAGGACCATGAAAAGAGTGACCGCCGGGAGAGGCGAGTGATGGCACCCGGAGACAAGGAGGAAGCGGCGCCGGGGGAGGAGGAGGAGGAGGAGGAGGAGGAGGAGGAGGAGGAGGAGGAGGAGGAGGAGGAGGAGGAGGAGGAGGAGGAGGAGGAGGAGGAGGAGGAGGGAGAAGAGGAGCGACGTCAGGAGGAACGGACGGCAGATGAATTCTCCGAAACCCGTCGTGGGAACCTGACTGCCATTGACGTTCTCCTAATTACCTGTTACCTTTGACGAGGTCGATGACGCTCGCGGTCGGCTCGTTAATTTTCCCCGAATTAGGTCGAAACGAAGAGCAAGAGCGACGAACGGTTTCCGCTGCTACTTTGGGGAGCTTGTCTACGCTCGTAGGATCCTCTGTGTTGACTGTTTGAAAATTGTCGCTCGTTTACTTCGGGCTCATTTAATATCGGATAAAAAGACACAGAATAAAGATACAGAAGAAAAGAAAAGGAAATCGATCACAATATTCATAGTAATAATATTCCATTGTGGCAGAATTATTTTGCTGTTAGGATAACTATGGTAATGATATATCCATAGCGTTATGTAAACCATAGACTAATTGATTATCTAACATTATCACGGACTGACAGACACGTAAGAAATGCAACGCATTTGGCAGACTCCAATCCATTAGGAGTCTCGAATCTTAAGGTAAGAAGCTAGACCGACAAAGGGCATTGGTAAGACCATTAGCAAGATATGGTTCAGCACCCACATTCACGGCCCCATCACATGATTGCAGACTCGCTACAAAAACGAGCACTGTATTTTTAGTACTATGTGACTTTCCTTATCTTTTTTGACTTGGAGTTACACGTTTCTGCGCCATAGGGATGTCTGTCTGTTTTTGTATGGATTGTGCATGTGTGCGGAGCGCGCGCGCGCGTGTGTGTGTGTGGTGTGTGAGGAAATGTTATATGTATTCTATTATTCAAAGAAAGGGCATATGAAGGAACCTTTCCCAAAATTACTTATGATTCACTAAATAATATGAGGAAGATGGGACAGAATGTGTGCGGACACAAGCACACGTACAAACAAGTGCGTGTGTATACATGGTCCAAGAAAACACTACACCCAAAAAAGTTTTCTGTGAGAAACACCGAGGTCATTTGATTGCTTGATTATTTAAAATTATCTACCACGTCAACTGCTAAGGTCATTGCCGGCGAATACCTTGTGGGATTAAAATGTTAATATATCTAAAACGTAAAAAATCTACCAGTAAATGTGTCTCATAAATAAAAAAATAAATAACAATAAATATAAATATAGAATTATTGCATAAATATTATAGTTATTATTAAACAGAATTGTTTCCCTTAGGAAACTAATAAGATTTTCTACTTCACAGTCCTCCCCCAATACACTTTTCAGTATATATGGGTGGGTGGGTGGGGGGATGGGGGTGTGGACATGTGCATATGCATTTGGTCTGAAAATGCAGCAGATCGTTCCATATGTGCGAACGTTAATGGCTCTTGGCATCCCTCATAACGTACTTCACTTGAGACAATCTTCTGTGCCCGATTCTCAGCCTTATTAATACAACTTCTACTTGCCGGTTGGGATGGACGCTCGTCACCCAACTGCCAAGGTCATCTCTAATCTCTCACAGTTAGTTTCTAGTGGTATACCTCCATTGCTCCCTCTATTTATCACGAAGATAACTTCTGATGCTGGGTTTCGCATCAGCTCGCCCATTTCCATGGATATCAACATGCAACTAACACAGTTATCCTTTTTACGTGCTGACATCAATGCAAGCCAACCTTGAACCTCCCTCACCATTGGATGTGATGAGTTTAAGCTCTTAATTGCGTGCAAAGCACTACGAGTCGCAATATATAGAATGGTTTCTAACATCTCTAGTCATTTTTACTACTGCAAGGATAGCAGTAAAGATCAGGTGAAACTCTCCCGAACAGGTAGATAGGAGGGAGATATATGAGAGGATGTGGAAAAAGCAACACAATACAAAAAGATGAAGACATCCAGAGGGATATTGACACACGAGTAGATCAAGTCAAGTCGAAAGGTCGGGCAGTCTATGTTAAGACTGGGATACATAAAGTCAATGAATGTAGGAGCTAGGAAACTGTCTACAGAGGAAAACACACACTATTAAGATTGAAACTGGACAGTTGGTTTAAAGAAAGTATTCCACAATTTTGCTAGCGTGGTCATTAACTGAGAAAAGGCAATACGTGCTGCTAACCAATCATGTCGGAGAACACAGAATCAAGATCCAGAATCATGATTGTTGCCGATGAGACCGCAAACACGGCAATAAAGTTATAAAGGTGGCGAAGGTGAGCGGAAGGAAAGGTGCCAAAAACGAAGTGAAAGAGGTTGACCAAGGAAACAGAAGGGAGCGTCTCAGAGCCTTGACTCGTAACAGGAAAAAGACTAAATCACCGTTGATATGAATCGAGAAACAGATAGATGAGAGGATAAATAGGTAAAGGAATATATAGATACAAAAATTCTAGTATAGAGCAAAACACAAGATACCTTTTTTGAATAGCATACAATGAATCCGCTTAGATATCGGTGAGGCAAATATTCTTGCGTTTGATCGCCTGACCGTAAACTTCTGTTCAGGATGTTCAGTCATGCTGCATATTTTACTTCAGAACTTTCCAGGGTTCGGTGAATGTCGCGGTTTGGAGTTCTGGGTCAGGGCAGGTTCTATTTTCCTTCTTTTTATAAAGTTAGTGCAAATGGAAACCAAGACAGACCATTAATTACTAACAACTCGTAACGATGCATTTTGCTAACAAGGTGTCTTTCACGTAGTGAAGGAGGGGAAGTAATGATCTCGTAAAAAATAAAAGCGAGAAAGCAGTGTAATGAACGCTAAAGTTCAGTTAACGGCGAGAAATAAAAATAATTTTTCATTAAGAATTTTATCTTATAGGGCGGGACAAGACATGGATATTGTTTTTGACATACGTCTTCCTCTACTATTAAAACAACAACAAAATATATATATATATTATTTCATATATACTTATTGTGAGAATTAAAGGGTACTGATTCCCGTGGCGCTGGATTGATATCAGATAAAAAGTTTCGAAATCCGAAGGAAATTTTTCTTCAGTATGAACTAAAGTCAGTAGGACACATGCCATGGCAATGACCCAGCAACTTTCAGGAGACGCATCGGTGAATGATTGATGTGTCAGGATTTCCTTGTCACCGAAAGCCAGTTCAGTAAGAAGAACAATACGACGGTTCATATCTCAGTTTAGACTTCAAGAGAAAACTTACCAGGCATGCTTGGAGTTGCTGAATGTATTATGCATGGAAATGTGATATTCCTAATAC
>NC_061819.1:7135990-7140990 GCF_019202785.1 Penaeus chinensis | reverse complement strand
TACATTCGTATATACATAGACATATGCACACACACACACACACACACACACACACACACACACACACACACATATATATGTATATTTTTATATATACACATATATATGTGTATATATATAGATACACACACACACACACACACACACACACACACACACACACACACACACACACACACACACACACACATATATATATATATATATATATATATATATATATATTTAACAGCTATTTATCCACTGCAGGACATAGGCCTCTCTCAATTCACTATTGAGAGGTTATTTGGCAGTCTCACCTTTGTCTGATTCGATGCCCTTCCTAATCAACCGCGGTTCGGCGCCCTAACAATTGTGTCACGGCGGCGACTTCCCCTATGACACCTGCGTTTTTTTAATTATTTCTTAAGGCGATATGTAATTTTCTGGTCACATGTAGATTTACATATGCATGTACATTCGTATATACATAGACATATGCGCACACACACACACACACACACACACACACACACACACACACACACACACACACACATAAAAAGAAAGAGAGAGAGAGACATGTAAAAAATAGATATTCATTTTATGGTTAGCGTATCCATACAGGAGTCAAGTGTCACGGCAAATATGATAACGTAAAATAAATAAAAATGATCACTCCATGATTCCGAATACACGAAACTCCAAGAAAGAAGAAAATAACAACAACCGCTTTTTAATTCCCTCGTATCGGTAACATAATGCAAAAACAATATTGAACTTCAAATAAAAACAAAATCCTACAGAGGAAAACCCTTACGCCACACAGGCTAGAATAGTAACATCATCCCCCCCCCCCCCCCCCTCCTCTTTGAGGCATAAACACGAGATAAGATTCCTCTCTTATTTCCGTAATGGTCATGTAATATCCGGTCGACAGGCAGGTAGAGTAAACAGGTAAACGACAGCGGATCTTGTTTCATTTCCTCCTGACTAATACCCTTAATTAATACTCCACGTCGATGTGCAAGGTCAGGTACATGACAGACACTCTTTATTGTTCGTGGTTGAATGAGGAATATTTCAAACTTTTACTTTTAAATTATCCTTAATATATTTTTTTATCATTGTTATTATTATAAAGATTATAGTTATTGTTATTATTACTATCATTATAATTATCATCATTATCATTATAATCATCATCATTATCATTGTTATCATTATTATCATTATCACCATTATAATTATAATTATCATTATTACATTATTATTATTATTGTTATTATTATTATTACCGTGAAGCCACAGTCTCCCCTTCCTCTTTCTTGTTTTCTCTCTCTATCGACACACAAATTACAAACACGTCCTATTGTAATGGGATCCTGGAAGCAGATTTTTAGACGAGTATAATTGACTCTAAATAGAAGTCTTTATCGAGAAACTCACTGCATCAGGCCAAAGTGGATTTTTTGTTCTGCTCCTTCTCTCTCTCTCTCTTTCTCTCGTCTAAACTTCTATAAAATAATCTTTACTGCCTGATATTACACCATTTAATGTTACACACATCTACAATTACATACAATTACATATACAGCCAAGCACATACATATTCTCGTGCTCTCTTTCTTTCTTTCTTTCTTTCGTTCTCTCTCTCTCTCTCTCTCTCTCTCTCTCTCTCTCTCTCTCTCTCTCTCTCTCTCTCTCTCTCAACACGCGTCATATGATCATTAGAAGGCTTCCATCTTGAGGTCATATACTAATAAAGGCAGCAGATCAGGTGCTACCTGCATCACACAACAGCATAATAGAGCACTGAACAACCCACTCTGGAAGACTTGACCTTGTAAAGGTTGTCGTCAAGGGTGCAGAGCTTGGAATAGATGAGGACAATGATGTAAGCAAACTGGAATTGCAATATCTCTCTCTATAGGATCATAATCATAATAATAATAGTGTTAATGATTAAGATAATGATGATAAAATTAACAATAAGAATGTTGATGATAATAATAGTAATAACTATAAGAGCAATAACAACAATAAAGATAATAATAATAAATAAATGATAATAGTAATTATAGTAGTAATGGTAATAATAATAATAATAAGGATAATAATAACATCAATAGTTATAACAAATAGTAGAAATAATAATAATGAGAATAATCATAAAGAATAATGATATAAAGCTTTTTTTCCCAAGCACTACATTTAGCTTAATCAAGGTACACACTGACAGCGATAAGACGAGCAAAATTATTTGTGAAATTTAATTTTGATAGCAAACACTTAGCACGAATAACATTAAGCGTTGTAAAAAATATATGTTCTAGCTTTTGGCATATATATATATATATATATATATATATATATATATATATATATATATATATATATATATATGTGTGTGTGTGTTGTGTGTGTGTGTGTGTGTGTGTGTGTGTGTGTGTGTGCGTGTGTGTGTGAATATGTATAAATATATGTGCATACATACACATACACACACACACACACACATACATATATATATATATATATATATATATATATATATATATATATATATATATATGTATGTATGTATATACAGTAGACACACACACACACACACACACACACACACACACACACATACACACACACACACACACACACACACACACACACACACACACACACACACAAGCACACGTGTACATACATACACTTACATGAGCACACAAAAAGACGCACACAGACGCATACGCACTTTTTTTTAGAGTATATATACATAAATGAATCCAAATACACATCCACCGACATATATATATATATATATATATATATATAAATATATATATATATATATCCACACATATAAATATATGTATATATATATATATATATATACATATATATACACACATACATGTCTACCTATTTATCTATACATAAATTTATAGATATTATATGTGTACATTTATGTTTATGTACATATACATAAGCATATATGTACGCACAAATATATAGACTCATATATATATATATGTGTGTGTGTGTGTGTGTGTGTGTGTGTGTGTGTGTGTGTATGTGTGTGTGTGTGTGTGTGTGTGTGTGTATGTGTGTGTGTGTGTGTGTGTGTCTATATTATTCGTATCATCTGTCAGGTAAATAGCACTCGGAACAAACCAAAGCAGATTGACGCTTGAGAGATTTTACGTTGACAGTTTCTTGAGAAAATCAATACATGCTTTATGAACATGCTTACATGTGTAATACTGAGGATGATATGGGAAAGTCAATTATTGTTTACTTTGTGAAATTACCCTCTCTCTTTCATAAATTGTCTAAATACTCATTCATAGTATTTGTACATTTGTACAATTACGTTAAACATCATCCTGATTTATCTTTTAGTTATGAAAAGGAAGTAGGATTTCCATGTTCTCCAACCGTGATTAATTAATATTAGTTTTACCGGTGGGATAATACTCATAACAATATTCAGTTTCAACTTTTTCATGTGTTTTTGTGTAAATTCCTGATTGTTTTTGCCGAATGCTTTTTCTGAATGTTAGACACTTAATCTGGAAAGCCCAGTGAATTATTATCATCAGCATTAGCATTTATGATTACCGTTATAACTATTATAATGATAATAGTAATAATAATTATTGTAGTATTATTGCTATCTTTATTATTATAATTATTATTTTTGTTATTATTGTTAAATTCATTATTAAGAAAATAGTAGCACTAGTAGTATATATATGTATATATATGTTTATATATAAATATATATATATATATATATATATATATATATATATCAGAGTCGGGTCCAACTCCAAGTACATGCCATTGTATTAAAGTTCAAAGTACTTTATGTGATAAAAAAAACCACAGGGATTTCGAACCCCCGTGCAAAATTGGTATGTTATTAAATACCGTATTATGAAGGTGATAAAATAAATTGCAACTTCCCACATCTTCTCCTTCATCAGTTTTTTTTTTTTTCGCTTCGTCTGAGTGGCCTACACCAAGCAATTACTAATTGTAGCATTCAAACCTTAAACTTGCCAGAATAGCCTTGAGTCAAAACCTAAAAACATTGGGTAACTAGTCTTTAATGTGTTTTATGGCTATTGAAATTGTAACCGACATTCTTTATGCTATTATAACTCTAAAATATCGGAAGATTCAATTGACTGTTTTAATCTTTAGCTTCTTTGAAATTATATGCTTGGGGTTATTTGCCTGTTTTCTCAGTAATGCTTTCACCTCTCGTATTGTAATGGGATTATTAGCGCTAGAAAATTACATTAGCATTTCTGCTCTGATAAAAAAAAAAATTCTCATTAGCGGTAGTGCTTGCTCTAAGCGCCCTTTTTCCAATTCGCTTAATAGTTCCTTCAAAGTATTTTTCCCACTTAAAGTTGCTTAAAAGACTTTCTTATACATTTTAATAGATAATGTTCTTTTGCAAGTAATTTACTGAAGGTTTTAAAACAGAAAATGCTCGCAAAAATGAGGGAGCTTTCATATCTCTCTCTCTCTATATATATATATGTTGATATATATGTGTGTGCGTGTGTGTGTGTGTGTGTGTGTGTGTGTGTGTGTGTGTGTGTGTGTGTGTGTGTGTGTGTACTGGAAGAATTAATATTACACACACACACACGCACGCTCATATATATACATACATACATACATATATGTGTGTGTGTGTGTGTGTGTGTGTGTGTGTGTGTGTGTGTGTGTGTGTGTGTGTGTGTGTGTGTGTGTGCGTGTGTGTAGATGTATGTATATGTATGCATATACACAGACAAAAGTTGTGAGACATTCACTAAACAAGGTAATTAGCCGACACTTTTGACGTTGAAATGATGTTATTGTTGCCAAAATAAATCTTTTAGAAATTATATGACAAAGAAACAAATGAAATATAATTTACAGATTTTTGCATTATTCTTAGTAGAAAAAACAATTACTTTCATATTTATATATATTTTACCGAATGTTTATTTCCTTTTTGAAAC
>NC_061819.1:7103490-7133490 GCF_019202785.1 Penaeus chinensis | reverse complement strand
CGAAGTTCAGAGCATTAACAGGACAAGGAGCATCATAGACATCTCGCCAAATAATGCTATCAATAGCATGGTGGACACCATTTCAAATAATTCTAGACTTTAATTAGACTTGTCTAGTTAGGGTAAAATCTGGTATTAGAAAGTCCAGCTGGATCAAATTAGACTACGGTGGTCAGAAGAACAAAGTGGCGCGGTGGACTATGAAATCTTAGGCAGGAATGACATGTCGGTCACAGAATTCCGCCAGTCTCGGTGGTGAGCATTAAAATCACCTACAAAAATAAAATACGATTTCCTATTATTCTCTTGAGTGGAAATGTGTGAAGTCAGTAAACAATCATAACCGCTGCCCTCGGAATTGGGAGTCTTATAAAGACTGAAAATGTAGAAATTACTAAAACAACTACACACTCTCACAATCATGTACTCATGACAACCGCATTCATATTTTGTAAAGCGACTGACATTAAAACCAACTCTTGAATATAAACACAAAGTTTGGGCCCGAGGCAAAGAATTCTTACTTAGCAACAAAGGTTTATTAAAATTAGACAAAAGCAACTCTGAGGTGTGCCTCATGTCTGAAACCAGAGTTTCACCACAACAAATGTCAAATTTTGCTGAGATAACTGCAAGTTCGTTCAAATTCCCGTGAAGTCCACGAATATTACTATAAAGTAAGTTGCCATACTTTGGACGATTAGGGCTAGGATTAAACTCCACATCACCCGACAACAAAATGATTCCGTTTAAAAAAGTAAGACCATAAATATGAGAGAAAAAATCGTCAAATATCACCATTAAAAAAAACAAAAACAAAAAAACCCAGAGATTCTTAGCACCCCCTGACCACTGAAGGCCTGCTGGCTAAATCAACATTCATAACTGTAATAAGTTATGGTGAATGTAAGATTGAAATTATAAGAAAGGGAGGAAAATAAGGGCTGTGCCTACCCACAATAGGGAAATGGCTGAATTATGGAATGTTAGGCAAACATCTATGGCTACAATACAGAGGTTCCACCCCAAGGATACGTTGGTAGCGAAACTACTCGTCCTTCTTTGCTATGGCAGCAGGGATACCGAGCCCTTATGGCATGAACACCCATACGCTTACTGAGGACAGACAACAGCCGGTGGTGCTCAAGTGAGAAACATGTAACATATGTGTATGTATGTAGCTATGTATTCCAAACAAAACGCCTTGAGGTCTAGCACATATTACAATAAGTGACAGTATGATCAAATCCTTCATTTAATATTTCCAAAAAAGCCTTGAGAGGAGAAGGTCAGTGTTGTACAAAGTTTTAGAAAGTAATATCAAAACTCGCCAACGGCAACAACTTCTAGCGTTTAAACTACAATCAAATAACAATAATCAAATATATTTAGAAGATAATTGTACTCAAAGAACAAATTACAGCTGGCAGCTGATCAGACAAGTTTACACGCTCTCAAGAAGAATAAATAATGAAAATACTTTTAGGCAGGTTATCACAGCAGACCAGCTTAGAGGAAGCTATCCTATTCTGAGCTAATGGTTTTACAAAGGATCTTCAAAGAACTTTAATGATTGTATTACTGGCCGCGGTTTGTAGAGGGAAAAAGAGGTAAGACCGGGATCCAGTGATTGCAAATTTATACCAGACTTCGCCTCCACAAAGATGATCAGATTGCAGAATCATCTTCTAATTAATGCCTGATGGCTAAGTGCTTCGTTAAAGTTTTAAAGGGATTCGGAGGTCCCAACGACATCTTTCTTTTTAAACTTGAAGCTGTTGAATACCTAAATGATTTTTTGGCACCTAAAAAAAAAAAAAAAAAAAAAAAAAAACTCAGAACAACTGTCAAAACCTTTGCTGAAGCCCATCACTTGATATGTGAGGGTGTGATTGATTAAAAGTAAAACATCTAACAGGCAAAATCAACAGGAATTTGAGTAAAAAAGATTAGTTTTATTTATGTGGAAAACGGAAGCAGTTTTGCCTACGAGGTAGTTGCAAAGAAGCTTATTCGAGGGCTTTGTTGGCAAACCAGCAAGCGATAACCTACAACAATCTCCTCTCTCTCTCTCTCTCTTTATATATGTATAAATATACACATACATATATATACATACATATACATATTCATACATACATAAATATATATATATATATATATATATATATATATTTACATGTATATACCTATATGTGTGTATGTATGTATACAAAGATTAATTTTATTTATGTGGCAAAACGGAAGCAGTTTTGCCTATGAGATAGTTGCAAAGAAGCTTATTCGAGGGCTTTGTTGGCAAATCAGCAAGTGATAACCTACAACAATCTCCTCTCTCTCTCTCTCTCTTTATATATGTATGTATATATGTATATATATACACACATACATATATACATACATATACATATATATACATACACACACACACACACACACACACACACACACACACACACACACACACACATATATATATATATATATATATATATATATAAACACATATACATATATATATATATTTACATGTATGTGCCTATATGTGGGTATGTATGTATCTCTATTAGCAAACAAGCAATCGGGAACCTAACACAAATCCGCCATACCTTTCTCTATTTATTTATTCATTTTCTAAGAATCAATAAAAGCAAGAAGCTAAAAAACTAACAAAAAAGATTGTTCCATCACTGGCTAATGGAACAATCCATTCCTACAAAGTCGTTGTAACGGTATATTATCGCCAAGAATTGGAGATTTTGATGCAGTCGGTCGGGCATGAAATCGAAAAACGCGTTGTTCATATACTTTCCGAGATCAGGGGCATATTAATGCACAATCAGGAGGGAAATATACACCGAAGCTCACACATTTCCAAATGTATACATATTATATGAGCAATACATCAACTAAAAGAGTAAAAGCGAAGTCGGTATTTACGATTGACATTCCGTGAACAGCTAATATCCTAATAACAAAACAATGGATAATACGTGGTTTGCAAAATAAGGATACAAGACGGAAGTAATTCGTTTCTGGATTTAGCAGCACTGTCTCCAAGGCGGCGGGAAAAGAGTTTTTCGTGTTTGCGTTTCGATCATGGGGACGTTATGATTACAGCTGTTTGATGTTACACACTCACAAATATGCCTATTATATATATATACACATGTACATGTAGATATACATATACATATATATACACACACATATAATATTATATATCTAATATTAAAATGCTAACCATTTTGCTCGGAAAAGATCCGCCCCAAGGATTATCTCACTCAGTTCTCAGGTTTCACGTGATCTTACCGACGCCAGGAATTCCCGTTACATCTCTCGAGCCATATATATATATATATATATATATATATATATATATATGCATATGTTTATATGTATACTTATATAGATAATGATACACACACATATGTATATATAAATATGTATATATACATAATTATATATAACATGATATATTTAATATTTCAAATGCTAACCATTTTGCTCGGAATAGACCCGTCCCAAGTATTATCTCGCTCAGTTCTTAGGTTTCATATGATCTTATAGACGCCAGAAATTCCCGTCGCATCCCTCGAGCCACCCGTTCCCTTAGCCTCGTGTCCTGAAATAGCGAAGAAAGCAAGCACACGGAGGAGGAGCATCAAGCAGGAGCAAGAAAAAGCACATCGCCCACCGCCTGCAAGCAAGGTCTCAAGGGGCGTTCGCATGCCTGTGTTAATAATCCAGTGCTTTCCGAGGCTGTGTTTGTGCTGTAGTGCTGTCAATAGCACCTGAACTCCTCACCAACCCGAGTGGGGAAGAGTTTCAGGAAAATGCTGCTATATTTGAGCGGCATTTTATAGTCGCTAAGATTTACTAGGGGGCTTGCTTTCACGAGAAGGCATTCAACTGCTGCTTTTGAATGCATGCTCCGTTTTTTGAACCCAAGCTATGCATTATAATTGTTTGGGTAATTTTGAAATATATGAATTATGTGTATATATCTAACTTCCTATGAATGAGTGTGCGTGTGTGTTCATGTGCCCACGAAGGTAAGCGTGGTTAAAGAAATCTCTGAAAAAACGATATCAAACTACTTAAACGTTATATCTCTCATTTTAAGAATACTTCGTAAATTCTCCCATACTACGTTTAAGTACGTTACCAAAATGGAAAGTTACCTGAATTGAAATATAGCCTGAATGATATTTTTACCTTTGCTCTTTTATGTTTCAAGAACTTTTTCAAGGGATCTTGAGTGATGCACTTAAATGATAAATCCGTATGAGATGCATCAATGAAAGAAAAGTGTATTGAAATAACTATAAAGATATGAATTTCAACAAATTTAAGGTTTAACTGGTGAAGCACTGGTACAAACTTTCTATTTTTATTTTGTGAATTTTGTACTAACATTAAGCAGTTTCATAGTTTAAACTATTTGTTGCATGAATATTCGTTATCCTGATAACTGTATAATATTATCTATGTATGTCTTCTAGCTGTGGAGATGTTATTCTCCCCCCCCCCCCCGCCCCTCTCTCTCTCTCTCTCTCTCTCTCTCTCTCTCTCTCTCTCTCTCTCTCTCTCTCTCTCTCTCTCTATATATATATATATATATATATATATAACGTGAGCAATACTCGGAAATGGATCTATTTCGGGTTTAACTACGTCTGTTGAGGAATTCTTGACTAATTCGAAACATTATATTCTTATTCCGTTCATATTGACACTATATTTACTAACAGTATATGCACATACACATTTCTCGTCCCCTTCTCCCCTCTTCCGTCTCTGAATGTATGCGTGTAAAACATACACCAAAAAGAATTGAGGCCTTTTGTCAATTTCATTATCGTTCTCTTTGTTGTTCTGACAACGTTGTTATGAACGCCTGTTTTCCTTCCAAGCAAGGAGTTACACGCATATAAAGGAATCATTCTCAGCCAAAATAACATGTCGAGTGCATGTCGTTGTTTCCTGTCATTCATTTCAAAATATGCTTATGGGGCAATATAAGGAGGAAAATAAAGCAAACAGACAAGAAGAAGAAGAAGAAGAAGAAGAAGAAGAAGAAGAAGAGAGAGAGAGAGAGAGAGAGAGAGAGAGAGAGAGAGAGAGAGAGAGAGAGAGAGAGAGCACTAAATTTACCTCTCATATTCACACTTACACTTAACTATACCATTACATATTCATATACTTCATGAATTCAAACACTTATATATGAATAAACAATAAGCAATATTATCTGAAACTAAATTCACCTGGTATCGTTCTCGTGGAAAAACATGTCTCTGTAAAGAACGTAAAGTATTGGATTCCGTTCCCATTTACAAAGCAATTATGGCGTCCGATATTTCAGGCGCTATGTCACTGAACATTCAAATAATGTTCACCGACCATGTGCGCTGTGAAGGCATAGATCATTTCGTTTGCTGTTATTGATATAATAAAAAAAAATGAAGATATGGAATTTGGATCAATTTATTGGGAAGTTGAGATCTTGCAACGATATGCAATGTACTAAATGTACCACTCGTATGATTTGGACCATCGTAAACGAAATGGAGATAAAACCAAAAATTGTGTATATATTCATTATTAATGTTTATTTTTTATTTAAAAATAGTAGAGTGGTGAGTGAAATAAGTTTATTACTTATTCATGAACGTTTTATGATTTTTATTAAATAATTTGTTACACTTCTCGGCTATTAATTTCATTGAAGTTATAAGACGCATTTAGTTCTATTTAATTTGAAGAGACGAGGTACATGGAATTTTCCTTGAGAAAGAGGCTTACGACGTTACATTGAGTTACACTGCTTTTAATTTGAGTTAAGTGAAGTTTCAATTGACGAAGAGAGGTACATTGAGTTATATTTAAGAAAGTAGTTGTCACTTGTGGCGAGGTCAGTATCTCCTACATTAGTGTTAACTTATAACTAGTAATAAGCTTATCTGCATCAGAAGCAAGGTCGAAAATACTATATATCCTGACCCATTTAACTGTAATCCCCTTGGAACAAAGGGATATGATATCCTATATATACATATACATATATATATGTATATATACACATATACATATATACATTCAGACATATACATACACGCACATATATGTGTGTATGTGATGATACATTGATAGATAAACACTGCTTGACCAGGACTCGAAACAAGACCAAGGAGTAACATTAGGTTTAGTTTTGATTCCATTTGTTACAATGGATATTCTTGGTGTGACATAGTGTCTGTTTTATTTTGCTTCTAAGTTATCCTCTGTGTGCAAGGAATGGCCGGGGTTACCATCTACTGGCGGCGAGGGATTTGAACGCAGGTCAGCAAGATTGCTAGACAAGATCGCTACCGCTGCACCAGACAGCACAATAATCTCACCGTAGTTACGTACTCCATTTTGTTTAAACCCTCCACCCATCTCTGAGCAGATTCGAACTCTTGACGTCACAACTGGTAGTACGAACATAAAAGTTCTCTTGAGTCGGTCTTAATTCTTGGCAACCTTCGTTCCTAATTCCGCATATTTGTTTTTCTTTCCTTTTTGCGGCGTTGGCTTTCCCTGCGTGCATCTATATCGTCTTGATAGTTCCCTTGACAGCAAACACAATGTACAAATTTATGCTTGCTGTTACAGAACACAATAGTTCGGTGGTTATGTGCATAGGTCTTTTTTCTATTTTATTATGTTTAAAAGAAAGAGAAAGAACTTTAACTTTCACACATGCACAAACACACACACACACACACACACACACACATATATATATATGCCCGCACCATATATATGTGGATAAATATATGTACTTGTAGATGGATAGATAGAGCAGGACGAGATAAAAAGAAATGGAATCTTCAGAAGATTTACAATATATTTATGTATATGTATATATATACATATATATAAAAATGCACACGCACACACACACACACACACACACACACACACACACACACACACACACACACACACGCACACGCACACGCACACGCACACACACACATATACGTATATATATATATATATATATATATATATATATGAAGAGAATATACACCAATTACTATTTGTGCATTCTGTATTTGCAACACATACCCTTTTTCCAGCAACGATTGTAGTCAGTGTCTAGACAGCTAGATCTTAACCATGACTTTTGTGATGTTCTTGAAAATTGTTCTCTTGTAAGGAATTCACTTCTCATTTATCTGGACCAGTTCGCTTGTGCTACATTTCCTTTATATATAACTTAGGAAATGTTTAAGCAGCACACATACACGCTCGCACGCAAACACACACATACAAGCACGCATATGCCACGTATTTATTGCGGCTAATTCATCTTGCTGAATCAGGCGTACTATCTTTAGCCGTCTTTTCCGACGATTACGGCGCAACACCTCTCGCGGTAACATTTATCGAGTTACCAGATGGATTTCCCCTTCCTCGGTTATTTTAATGCATATTCTTACTCATAATGGGTACACAGCACAACACATCATAAGATATCAAAAGCTATTTTTTATATTTCAAAACATTGTGTAACAGTCGTAAAAATAACCAATAGTGTAGAGCAGCTAGTCGTCAAAAGCAGCAATTCCCATAGCGTCACAGGAGTGGGCGGAGCTTAGCGGTGTGTCTCGCCTCCGATCGCGAGACGGGAATTAATTACCAATTACCACCAGGAAAGATGGCAATAGAGTAAAAAATGGCTAAGGAGAACTCTTTCTCTGTCCGGAATCCCACACCTTTACTTTTCATTCAGTTGCACTGAACGTAAAAAATGTGTTAAAATCATCAGCTGCACTGATATATACTTTTAAAAGAAGGCCACTGCTCTAACACCAGTAGTGACCGTGGCCGGGAATCCAAGCTAATTAAATCGCCTTACTTTTCCTTTGATAGAAGATGCATTTATATATATATACATATATATGTACATATATCTATTATATATATATATATATATATATATATATATATATATATATATATATATATATATATATATATATATGGCACACGCACACACTCATATGCATATATATATATGTGTGTGTATGCATATGCATTTTTTAAATATTTACACATGTAAATATACACACACACATATATGTCTGTACGTATCTATGGCTATATACACATCTACATGCATACATAGTTATATACAAGTGTCTGATTATATATATAAACATAAATATATATGTATGTATATATGTGTATACATATGTGTATATATATAGATATGTATGTATATATGTGGTGTGTACGTATATACATATATATATGCACAAACACGCATGCATGTGTATGAATATACACACACATATATGTTCATATATATAGACGTATATATATGTGTGTGTGTGGTACAGAAAGTAGGAGCGGCATTATATTGTAGGATTACAAACTTAGTATAATCAATTTGAATTAGTTTCATTTAATACTAATTAGTCAAAAAAAATCATACCTCATTAGAGGCCCGTCTCTTAAGCTACAAGTAGAACTTCTCATCGGGCTGAAGAACCACGTTCTGGGGAAAAAAAAACAACAAAAAAAACTTTAGATTATAGCTTTTATCAAGGAAATTTAAAAACTGCAAATTTCAGCGACTTGCTTAAGCATTAGAATAGCGAAATCCAAGTCGCAGGTTCGTAACACAAGTAAGCGCTAGGTAAGTACGGTAAGAAAGCGCCAAGTAAGGTAAGTGAGTGCCATGTAAGTGAACTAGATAACGTGTTTGCTAGGTAAGTAAATTGGCGCTAGGTAAGTAAGTTTAGTGAGCGCCAGGTAAGTAAAGCAAGTAAGCGCCGGGTATGTAGGGCAAATAAGCGCCTGGTAAGTAGGTAAGTAGGGCAAGTGAGTGCCAGGTAAGTAAAGCAAGTGTTAACCAGGTAAGTAGGAGAAGTGAGCGCCAGGTAAGTAGGGCATATAAGTGCCAGGTAAGTAAGACAATTAAGTGTCAAGTAAGTAGGGCAAGAAAGCGCCAGGTAAGTAGGGCAGATGGGCGCGAGGTAAGTAAGGTAAGTGAGCGCTAGGTAAATAAGGCAAGTGAGTGCCAGGAAAGTAGGGTAAGTAAGCGCTACGTAAGTAAAATGATTGCCAGGAAAGTAAGTCGACCGCCAGATAAGAAGGGCAAGTGAACACCAAGTAAGGCAAATGAGCGCCAGGTAAGTAAAGCAAGTAAGAGCCAGGTAAGGCAATTAAGTGTCACGTAAGTAGGGCATGTGAACACCAAGTAAGTGGGGCAAGTAAGCGCCAGGTAAGTAAGGCAAATGAGCGCGAGGTAAGTAGAGTAAGTGAGCGCTACGTAAGTAAAATGATTGCCAGGAAAGTAAGTTGATCGCCGACAAGGGCAAGTGAGCGTCTGGTAAGTAAAACAAATGAGCGCCAAGCATAAGTAAAGCAAGTGTTCACCAGGTAAGTAGGGCAAGTAAGCGCCAGGTAAGTAAAGCAATTAAGCACCAAGTAAGCAGGACAAGTGCCAGGTAAGTAAGGCAATTAAGTGTCAATTAAGTAGGGCAAGCAAGCGCCAGGCAAGTAAGGTAAGTGAGCGCCAGGTAAGTAGGTAGGTAAGCGCTACGTAAGTAAAATGATTGCCAGGAAAGTAAGTCGACCGCCAAATAAGTAGGGCGAGTGCCGGGTAAGTTGGGCAAATAAGCACCAGGCAAGTAAAACAAGTAAGTGTCAAATAAGTAGGGCAAATGAGCGCCAGGTAAGTAAAGCAAGTAAGCTCCGGGTAAATAAGACAAGTAAGTGCCAGGTAAGTAAGGCAATTAAGTGTCAAGTGAGCGTCTGGTAAGTAAAACAAATGAGCGCCAGGCAAGTAGGGTAATTAAGCTCCAGCTAAGTAGGGCAAATGAGTGCCAACTAAGTAAATCAAGTGGACGCTAGGTAAGTAGGGCAAGTAAGCGCCAGGGAAGTAGGGCAAATGAGCACCAGGTAAGGAAAGAAAGTGAGCACCAGGTAAGTAGGGCGAGTAAACGCCGGTAGGTAAAGTGAGCACCAGGTAAGTATGGCAAAGGAGCGCCAGGTAAATAATACAAATGAGTAACGGGTAAGTAGGGCAAGTGAACGCCACGTAAGTAAAGCAAGTGAGAGCCAGGTAAATCGGGCAGGTGAGCGCCAGGTAAGTAGGGCAAGGGAGCGCCAGGTAAGTAGGGCAAGTGAGCAGGTAAGTAGGGCAAATGAGCGCCAGGTAAAGCGGGCAAGTGAGCGCCAGGTAAATCGGGCAAGTGAGCGCCAGGTAAGTAGGGCAAGTGAGCGCCAGGTAAATCAGGCAAGTGAGCGCCAGGTAAATCGGGTAAGTGAGCGCCAGGTAAATCGGGCAAGTGAGCGCCAGGTAAGTAGGGCAAGTGAGCGCCTGGTAAATCAGGCAAGTGAGCGCCAGTTAAATCAAGCAAGTGAGCGCCAGGTAAGTAGGGCAAGTGAGCGCCAGGTAAGTAGGACAAGTGAGCGCCAGGTATGTGAGGTGATTGCCAGGAAATTAAAGTGACCGCCAGATAAGAAAACCATGAAAACGAAGTTAAGTAAAGTTAATGGCAGTCAGAAAAGTGACATGGAAGCAGGGTGAATGAGTATCGATTAAGTACGTAAGTACAACTAAGTGAGCGTGAGGTAAGTATCAAGCATATAGAGTAAGCGACAGGTATGTAGATTAAGGTGAACACCAGGAAAGGCAAGTGAATAGCAGGCAGGTAAATAATTGAGTGTATAGCAAAGTACAAACACCCACTTATCCGCCATACCCCCCCAAATACACGTCATTTTCTCCACCGTTTCCCTTGACTTCCATAGCTCAGTGGTTAGAGGAGATGGTGGGTCACGCCCTCCAAGGGAGTCTTAACGTTTAGCTGTAGGGGTGAGAGCAGAGCCTTGTGAAAAACAAGACTGTTTACTAGGCAAATAGGTGTAAAAAGTTTGGTAACCAATGACTTAGAACAATACTTACATCAGTTGGTCTCCATAGACTTGAAAACATAAAAGCGATTTAAAACAACTATAAAAAAGAAGCCTAATCCTTTAGCTACGAATACGTTGATACGTCTTAAATAATTTGCTCTTAGGAAATACTTTAGATAGAGTATTAAGACATATACTACAAAACCTTTTATTTCCAGAAATACAGTGTACTCTTTGATTCTGAAAATTTAAGAACTCAGTAACTGTATTACACCAGGCTTTGTAGGTGAAAGGAGAGATAAGTCCCGGAGCCAGCAATAACCATCCAAATGTCTGCACCAAATCTGAATATATATTTCTGTACAGCTTTGTAACATATCCGTGCTATATATAAACGGCTCAGTGAGCAGACATGAAGAGTCTAAATATCAAGAACAATTCTCACTAACAATGGCGACTTTAGCTGTATACCAACTAACACCGGAGCTTTGTGGCAAATCAACAACCTGGAACTTATTACTATCTCTCTTTCTCTCCCTTTCTTTCCACAAACACACGCATATGTATATATATAATATATAATATATATGTATATATATATATATATATATATATATATATATATATATACGTATACTGATGTACATGTATACACATTTACACACATATGTATATGATACACACACACACACACACACACATACATACGTCTAAGAAAAAACGGAATATCGGCAGATCTTAAACAAAAAATAATATATATATATATATAATACAAGAAATCTTTCCTATAGATTCAAAGTAATGAAACAATTCAGAACTACAAAGGCATGGTAAATATGTATTAGCGCCCGAAATTGGAGGTTTTGATGCAACAGATCGGGCATGAAGTCAAAAAACATATCTAGCTTGTAGGCTTGTCTGTAATCAGTGGCTTTGACAGGGAATTAAACATCAAAGGTGATGAATAACACATCACAAAATCACAGATTCAATATATCAACACAACTACAAGAAGAAAACAAGGAAAGTGTGAATTGGAAGACCTAACAAGGCAGAACACAGCTTCCAGATGGAAGTCACAATAGACCGCCTATGATCCGTATTTACGGTCTGGGCGGCACCGTCACGAACCGGTAGGAAGACCGGCAGTTATGATTATTGCTCTTTTCATGTTACACACCCACACGATTTTTTTTTCTCGCTTTGCCTCTGTCTCTTTATACGTAGACGCACACACACAAACACACACATATACATACATACACTATGTATGTGCTTGTGTGTATTTATGTGTATAGTGGACATGCGCATAAAAGTTGAAACTAGTTTACAGTGGAACTGAGAGCAAACAACATTAACCTCTCGTGAATTTGATCCTTTCCAGGCATTAAATTCCTCAGTCCTCAAGTGAATCTCATCAGCAGCAGAGCTTTGTGTCACTTCTCTTCTGAAGAGCCCAAGTGGAGAAGATTTTATAGGAAATTCTTCATTAGAACAGCATATTAAAAAAAATATATATTTTTCTTGGCGTGGTTGGGCTTGCTTTCATTAGGGAATTCCCCGGATTCGCTTTTGAATGCATGATTCGTGTTTAGATGTTCTGAAGCGTAAAATCATTATGTATGTTGCTGAAAAGGTGTATTGTGTGGGAGAGGGGCAATATACATGCAGACACATATATGTATAGATATGTGTATGCGTACATGTACGTGTGTGTGTGTGTGTGTCTTTATATCATACCCAAGGGATGTTCCAGGCGCCTCCTTCAAATCAGTGAAGAGATAAGCATTTTTGGGAGACATTTTCCATGAGATATTCTGAGAGCTGTTTCGTTAACACTTTTCCAGATTTGAAAAGCAGCTGGAACTTCCTTCCATATGCAGAATGGGCTTGGATGTCTATTATTTCAGGCAAAATCGAGCGGAGCACCTTTGATGGCATCATAGTTTAAAACGTTACTACGTAAGATTCATCTGAAGTCCTTCCAGATGTGGGGTAGGTGGTTCAAGGATAATATGGCCTTCACCGTTTTGTATTTAAAAAAAAAAAAAAAATGTATCTGTCAGCCAATCATATATATTTCTTTAAACAGTAATGTTATATTCAAATACACACGCAATATCTATCTATCTATATATTTGTGTGTGTGTGAGTGTGCGCATATACATAAACATGCACACATTTATGTATATGCACACACACACACACACACATATGTATGTATATGTCTTTCTCTTCTTCCCCTTCCTGCTTTTACCATCACCGCATGTACATTTGGAATATTATACCAAAATATTGAGGCCTTTTGCCAATTTCATTATTGTTCCATTCGGTGTCCTGACAACGCCATTATAAACGCCAATTTTCCTTTCAAACAAGAAGTTAGATGCATACAAAGGGAACATTCTCTCGGCCAAATAACATGTCAAGTGCATTTCGGTGTTTCCTTTCACTCATTTCAGAATATGTTTGTGGAAAAATAAAAGCAGGGAAAGAAAAGAAGTAGATAAGAGAGAGAGAGAGAGAGAGAGAGAGAGAGAGAGAGAGAGAGAGAGAGAGAGAGAGAGAGAGAGAGAGAGAGAGAGAGAGAGAGAGAATGAGAAAGAGAGAGAGAGAGAGAGAGAGGGGCAGGAAGGGAGAAACCCAGTACACTTTATTGTTTATTTCGGAAAATAGCAGCCTTCATTTTACACCTACGTTCGATCGTCATATATAAGTTGTTTTGTAATAGAATTCAAACATTTAAATACGAACAACGACAACAATAAACACACTATTTTTGTTTTTAATGGTACTCCTGTCTGAAATTTCCTTTTTATGTACAGTAAGGTCTCTGTGTAGAATGGCAAGTATTGGATTCCGTTTGCGTCTGCAAAGCAATTATGATGTCCGATATTACAGGTATCTCGTCACTGAACATACAGATAAAGTTCATCAGTTCTGATGTGTACGTTCCAAAGGCAAAGATCTTTGATATTGATGTTGACAAAGTGAAGATGCGGAGGTCGAAGTGTGTTTTTTTTTTATCGGTAATGGTAATGAGGATAGCGCTGCACTACCCTTAATATTACTAATGCCTACTGCTGTACTATGGTACAGTCGTAATTTATCTAGAAAAGATGACAACGATTTGCTCGACATGTATAGAAATAAATGGAAGAACAGTATTTATGTCGTAATGCAAGGTTACGGGTGCATAAACTTTATTATGTGTACATGTTCTGAAGGTATGTTCCGGAGGACTAACACGAAAATAGCTTGTGTCCGTTTTACTTAATTATGGTTGCATGCTGATTTTCATTGTTTATATTTGACGTGGATGGTTCAGGTCAAACACAAGTAGAGAAGAAAATAGGTTGGAATGATTAGAGCAATGTTGTATTACAAATAATCTTCTGCGTAGTGGAAAAACAGAAAATCTACATTGTTGTTTCCGAATGATAAACAATTCAGAAAAGACCTAATGCTAAGTTGGCTTATGATTTCATAGGATGATATTCTATTTAGCAACGTTTCTTGTACTTATTTTACAATGTAAAATATGAAACAAAAATATTAATTTTGAGCTGAAAAAATACAACAATCTCGATTTCATAATTTCTAAATTTATTCAAACACTTCCACTAGTCAGAGGCAGTTTCACATCTAATATCTAGTAATTGGTTAATTTAACAAGTTTGCTGTAATGCATAATTAATAACGAGGTGCACAAACGGAAATATATATTTTTTCTGCACATGCAAATGTCAAAAGGTTCTCCTTTAAAGGTCAGCAGTATGGTAAATGAAGTCCGGATTTTAAACGTGTAACGGAATTTCATTTTAAAATGAAGAAATTGCACTGACGCAGAGTGAGAGAAGGGAGGGGACACACACACACACACACATACACACACACATAGAGGGATAGAAAGAGAGAGAGAGAGAGCAGTTTTCAAATGAAGCAGTTTTTGAAGAAAAGTGAAGGTTGCTATCAATATATCACAGTAGTTATCCCTTTGTAAAACAAACTGCTCATATTCACATTTAATGCAAAGCATGAGAAATATTGATGAGAGAGAGAGAGAGAGAGAGAGAGAGAGAGAGAGAGAGAGAGAGAGAGAGAGAGAGAGAGAGAGAGAGAGAGAGAGAGAAAGAGAGAGAGAGGCGCACTTAGTTAACAAGCACACTGCGATGTATAGAGAATTGAAAAGAAAAACAAGTTTCATGATAATTCTTTAGCAGAACAACATAAAATTCCTGGGGCGACCATGTGTCTTAAAGATGACGTATCAGATGCAATGGAGTCCGTCTGCAACTGACAGATAACGTGTTTCCAAGCATCTGTGAAGGAAGCGCTTTTGGTTATGACGTTGAAGATGTCGGTTTGCCATTTTTAAGAAACGCAAAATCTGTACTGTAAATATGCATATACTAAAGAAAAAGGTTTACTTATACATACCACTGCCTAACACACTAACACGCACTCACACATAGACGCACACAACGCACATACACAAACACACACCTGTATATATACACACATAGATACATGCATATGTATTTATGTATATTTATATACATAGTATATACGTAAATGAGTGCGTGTGTGTATACATATGTATATATATATATGTGTATATATATGTATATACATTATTATATGTATGTTCATATATGTATATATATATATATATATATAATATATGTATATATATAATATATGTGTATATATGCATATATATCTATATGTGTGTGTATTTACATAAATATTTAAACATGTATATATGAATAAATAAATACATACTTAGATAATTACATAGCTAGGTAGATTTATACACACGTCTCTTTTTTATTGCTTCTTCCGTGAGAGTCAGGGCTAGTGGGACTACTAAGTGCCCTATGTTTACTGCTGCTTGGTGCTGCTACGCTAAGAACGAAGTGGGTGTCTGTGGAATCTCCCTGTTCAACTCTAGCTGTAACACTCATGAGAAGCTCTTCTTTGAGGGGGTCTCAAAGGAGTCTGGAAATCTTCCCACCTATTTTTTTATGCTGAAAGGAACTTCATCAATGCTGCTCTTTCAGAGTTATCAGGAAAATGTAGTTTTGCACCAGGGGATGAAGTGGATGTGCAGACTACTTTGTCGGCCCAACATGATGACAGAACTGCCAATTCCGGGAAGGTAAAATTATCAGTTCAGGAATAATTAGTGATGGCGTCCTAGATCCAGAGTCTGTCATAATAATGGATGGTATGGCTAATGCACCCCCTTGAACTGTGGAGCCAAGTGAAGAAATTGTATGAGCAACTTCTCTAGTCCGTTGAGCAGACATAGAGGTGGGCTGATGTTGAGGAAATCTTCGAGGAAGCCACCATGATAGAATGTCACTTATAGGAGAAGTGCGTTCTAGAGCTTCTAAACCTAATAGTCCACACGGCCATCAATGATGAAAGGTTGGATTCATCTGCATCTGTGACACGCTGTGAACTAGGTACCTAGAACCAACTTCCTGATATAGCTGTTGTAGATATATTTGTTGCTACTGGGAAAGGGGAGATTTCCCTTGGTTAAGATTGTGGCATCTGAGGATCCAAAATGGGACTGCAATGGTGCAGTAGAAACTTAATGGTGAGGAGAAGACCGACGACTCCGTTACTCAGGTAGGGGAGAGGGTGACCTACCTGGCTTAGTGACAAAACCTTGATGAAGATGACGGCATTTTGTATAAAGGCGAAGTTATGAACAAGCGCAGGGCCTACTGTTTCTCCAAACCATACATCCAAATGAAGAAAGTCCACGTCTAGATGCTGAAGCAGCAGATCTGAGTACTGGGTCTCCAGAAATTCCCACTTTGTGGTTGTCTGGGAATCTTGGGAAGCTCGTACTTTTAACCAAAGAGTGTAACTAGCACACTCATTTGGGTTAAAGATTCCTTGCACAACACATGGTACATGTTGTGGGTAACGCATGCGATGTCTGGCCCATACTTTTGCTTTACAGCCTTATGTCCGACATATCGAAAGCGTTCCAGGTGAAATCATCTGTGAGAGAAGAAGGTTGAATGTAATTAAGGTAATCCTTAATTTGCGCAATGCACATCACCAGTCTAAGGTGTTCATGATGCATAATTGTCTCAGAAGTCTGATGAGCTGCTTAGTCTGAAGAGCTATTAACGCAGGAAGAGTAACAGTAGCTTCTAAAAGCGCGAAATGAGGCTCTGTTGTGAATGATAAGCTGCTCGGAATTATTGGAAAAGCTCCCAAGAGTGCTAAGGAGAGTTCCATACGGTCATACAAAGTTCCCGACCGCGAGTACTATTGTTACTTGCTTACTTTCACCTGGAGAGATATGTGAAACCTCCTGGGAAGAAATTAATTATCGCAAAAACCACGAAATTCTTGAAAACCCACTGCACTCGCAGGCGGCGATGATAGGAATAGGGAGGCAACGTACCACGCATGCGCAGTAATCCGAGATACGGAATTGACTACTTCGCTCTCCTTGGCCAATTCTAGCCACTAAAAAAGTGAACCTCGATTCAGTTTTGAACTTACCGCCGTTCCAAATAGGTTCTGATATTATCAGCTCAGGAGGCCACACTAGTTGAAGGGAAAAATATGTGTGTGAGTATATATTTATATACATATATATATATATATATATATATATATTTATGTATATGTATATAATGTATGTGTATCTATATGTATGTATGTAAATACATATTTTTTCGTTATAGCAAAATTTCTTCGTGCATAAATTACATATCTTTTCGAGTGAAACGATGCCTAACCCTTTATTTTTCAATTGCCTTATTTCAATCTATCCAGTAACATTTTACCCTAATTAACAAACGTCCTGCTTGTAAAAGCTTCCAAAATGAAATATTTTTTCGTTTCTTTCTTTAACCGGTTCCTTGAAAACCTGGTGTCTGGGAGGAGACGAAGATTTATATGACAGAGAAATGGGAGAGATAAAAAAAAAAAAAAAAATGTTCAGAGCAACGGGGTCCCTCGGAAAGTTGGAAAAAATCAAAGTTCCGGATAAGTCTTTGTCGTGGAAAGTTAGATCTTACAGTTCCCTTGAGGTCCTCGAGATCAAGGCTTGAGGTGAGTGCTGTGACTCATCGATCATACGAGACGACACGGAGTCATTTTCACCTGGTGCAGTCTCTTCCTTAAATGAACCAACCCAAAAGTCATACGGATAAGGTATCTCGTATTAGATATATATATATATATATATATATATATATATATTTATATATTTATATATATACATATTTTTTTGTTTTTGTTTTTAACGTACAAATCTCGAACATCATACTCTACTCAATAATCATGTGATACCAGATAGGCACATACATAACAGCCGTATAAACACACGTCTGATGTTCGCACACGCCACCATGCAACTGTAAACTAACACGCGACAAGACATAATACTAACGAACCACATAAAACCCATTCACCATTTACCTCCTACCAACATCCTGGAACAAACACTACATACCCTCTAATTTCCACTTACCACATTAGAAACCTACATACTAATTGCCCACACAAAAGCTAACCTCTCACAGACTACATAGAACGTACGTTACATCAACTCACACACAACGATGCTCACCGCCTCTCAGAACTGCCCTTGACGCCACTGACCGTCCGTCTGGGAGCATTTAGTTCTACAAAGTTATTAGAGTGTCCTTCACCATCTCTCCAAAGCAGAGGAGTTGGGGAATAATAGAGTTGGTGAGAGTGAAAAGGATGGTGAAGATGAAGAGGATAGTGGCCATTGTCTTTGTTATGGTGGCAGAATATTAGCAAATAAATAATTTCGCAAAACATGTTGGTATGTTAATTTGTGCAAATTTATGTTTTCTCTATTTGTATATCTATATACCTATCTATCTATATTTATATATGCAATGTTCAAAGATTTAGCAATTCAAAAGGTTTCTATGCATAGTAGATGATACATTCCACGAAAATACTGTTTCCTATGCATATATAACCAACCATTTCAGCTGTACTCTCTTCTACATATCAAATGAATATTAATATACTGTGATATATCCTCATCTTCACTAGGCTGCTTTGTGATTCTTGTATGGTTTATAAAAAAAGGGTCATAATCATTGTTTTATCACTATTGCTAGTACTATAATTATCACCAATAGCATCATTCACACTACCACTGCCACTACAGCTACTACCTACCCCCTACAATACTACTATCACTACTACCACCACCACTACTAACAATGATATTGGTACTACCACTGATACTTCTATCGTCAGCACTACTACTACTCCTTCCATTTCTATTTCTACTTCTTCTACTACTACTACTTCTATTTTTTTCTTTTGCTTCTACTTATATTTCTTGTACTATTATTTCTTCTTCTGTTTCTACTTCTACTACTGTTACGACTTCTTTTTCTTCTTCTATTTCTCCTTCTGCTGCCGCTTCTACTCTTTCTTCTTCGTTTTCTCCTTCTTCTCATTCTGCTTCTACTTCTTCTACTGCTACTACTTCTTTTGTTTCTGCTTCTAATTTTTCTTCTTCGTCTTCTTCATCTTCTTCTGCTTCTACTTCTTCTTCATCTGCTTCTACTACTTTTTTCCGTTTCTACTTCTACTTCTCTTTCTACTACTACTATTGCTACTACCACTTCTGTTTCTACTTCTCCTTCCACTACTACTTCTTCTCATGTTTTTTTTAATTTTTATTTCTACTGCTACTGCTGCTACTACTACTATTGTCCTTAACATTGCATCCCTCAAAACCATTATCTCGAACATCATTATCAGAGTATTATCTGTCCTTAAGAACAAACATGACCTGTTTTGCTTACCTGAATAAGGATAAAAAAAAAGTTATTTATGGATAGGTTAGTTGGCAGGGTAACTAATGTCGATGGTAAATGGGTCGTAACTAAGCCTCAGCGTCAGTACGTATGCAGCCCCCCCCCCCCTCCCCCCTCCTCCTAGTTTCGCCTCCTTTCTCTTTCTCCTCTTCCTCTAGCTTCATATTTTTTTTTTCTGTTCCGCTTTATCGTCTTCCTTTTTATTTCTCTTTGTCGTTTCCAGATTCCTCATCCTTGTTCCCATTATTATTCTTGACTTCCTTCTGGTTCTCCTGTTGCTGTTCCTCCACCTCGTTATCAATTTTTTTATCATTACTATCATTATTGTTATTATTATTATACTGTTACTCTCAGTGTTATTGTTATAATTATTACTATTGTATTATCACCATTATCATTATTAATGTTAGTATTAGTACTATAATTATTTTCATCATCGGTATCATTATTATTATTACCATTATTTTTATCATTGTTATTATCATTATCATCACAATCATTATTATCATCATTATTATTATTATTATCATCACAATCATTATTATCATCATTATTATTATTATTATCATCACAATCATTATTATTATTATTGTCATTATTGTCATATTGCTGTTTTTGGTGTTATTGTTATTGATATTCTTATCTTTCTTCTTTTTCTTCTTCTTATTATTATCATTATTTGCATATGTAGCATTAATATCATCATCATTACTGGTATCAGTATTATAATTTTCATTATTATTGTTATTACTATTATTAGTATTATCTTTATTATTGTTATTATTATTACCGTTATTATTATTATTATTATTATTATTATTATTATTATTATTATTATTATTATTATTATTATCATTACCAATATTTTCATGAATTGATATAACAACAATTATCATTATCTTTATTATTACTATTTTTATCATTAATATCAATAATGTCATTAATTTCTATTAGCAGTAGTAGCGGTAGCAATTGTAGTAGTAGTAGTACTATCATTATTATTATGAATTCATCATCATAATAATCATCAATATGATGGTAATAGTAGTAGTAGTAGTAATAATAATGAGAAAAAAATCAAGAATGATAATGAAAATAAGAATAAAAATAACATTAATTATGATGAAAATGAAATAATAGCAAATATATAATAGCAGTACTACTACTACTACTAATAATAACGTTAATAATAATAATGATAACAATAATAATAATATCAACAACAGTAATAACAAAAGTAAAAATAGCAATAAAAGTAATAGTAATAATAACAATATTAATGATAATAATGATGACGATGATAAAAATGATAATAATGATGACGATGATAAAAATGATAATAACATCAACAAAAATAATGAAAATAATGGCCGTGATAGCAATAATAGTAATAATGATAATACTACTAATAATGATGATGATAATAATAAGTAAAGTAATAAAGTAATAAAGATAATGACAGCAATAATAAGAACAATACAATAATAATAATAATATTGGCAGAAAGACAGACAGACAAGCAGATGGATAGAGAGACAGGGAGACATAATATTTGCCATCACTCTATTCTGAAGGTTTATGTGACGTACGCTTTTATTAAAGAAACCTAATAACGTCGCTTACTTGTGTCGCAAGTGAAAATGTTTAATACTTTTCTGCTCTTCCCGGAAAGAATTTTAATCACGCTGCGTTGCTAGCTATAAATATCTCAAGACTACTACTTGAATGTGAGAATTAACACATAAGATCAGAATCCTAAAAATTTGGAGCGTGAATAAAGCGCCGAATAAAAAAAAAAGTCAACGATATTGATAGTCCATGATTACAATGATAAACGATTCTAATCCACTCACAGGAAGAAGTATTTCTGGTTAACTTCACTGAACACGGAACATGAGTATGCTCGTTTACGACAGCGATGTTCGACATTTTTTTTGACATTATAGACTACTGCCAGCATTCTCAAATATTCATCGTCCACTAACCTTTAAATTTAGAATAGGGTCTTACACCCTACATCCCTCTTCTCTCTTTCTCTAGGTCACTTCATATCTCTTTAGTTTTACAATTCTCTCTCTCACTTACTATCTCCCTCCCCCTCTTTCTTCTATCTCCTTATTTGTACATGCGTGCTTGTGTCTGTGTTGTGTGAATGTATGTACGTGTCTCTCTGTATTCTGCACTCTCTGATATGTACTTATCCTTTTCAATGCCTGGGAACTGATAACCTCTCCATGTTTTCCGTTCTCCCAAAAGAGCTTGTAATTGTCTAAAAAGCCATCTGCACAGCCGTTTACTGCTTCGGGATCCACTAAATCGATAAGGGATGGTCGTATTCGTAAAACGGCTGGCGGTTGCGTCATCGGTGAAAACAAGGAAATGGTAATGGTAGACTCTAAAGTCGTATTTGTGGTAATAATAGACCCCTTTAAGATGACCGTGCTGAGTTCCATTCTCTCGGTTTATATCACTTTTTTTCTGCCTATCTGCCTGAGTACCTATTTCTTATTAATTTGATTATCTTTGAACACACACTCACAAACTTGCACATCCATACGCATAGTCATACATACATATAATATATATATATTCATATATATATATATATATATATATATATATATATATATATATATATATATATATATATATACACACACACACACACACACGTCTCCAACTATACACGTATGAATGTATACAACAAAGTAACAAGTATACACGTGTGAATGTAAACTTTCTACTCAAACAACAAAGTAACAAAGTATACACGTATGAATGTATACTTCCCACTCAAACAACAAAATAAGAAAGTATACACGTACGAGTGTATATTTTCTACCCAGACAATAAAGCAAAGATGATATCTGATAATCAGAATGAAATGGATCCCTGAGCCAAGCTTATCAGTGTGGAGCTACAGCGAGAAATATGAAACACTCACCGTTGTCTTATTATTATTCAGCCAGGCACTCCTCTCTCCATTTACCCTCCACATCCTGATGGTGGTGGAAGCTCCATCCTTCTTTCTTTTTATTTTGTTTTAGCATTTTCTCCCCTTTTTATGATCTATCTCTCCCCCCCCCCTTTCTTTCATTTTTCCTTTTTTTTTTTCTTTTTATTGTGTGTTTGTGTTTTTTTTTTTTCATCTTTTTATTTCCAGCTGGCATTTCTTTTTTTTTCTTTTTATGTTTTTTTCTTTCATATCTATTCTCTCTTTTTATTTTTTTTCTTCATTTTAATTTCAAACAAACCGATTTTTTTCAGATCTTTTATGACCTTTACGTTCTGTTATCTTTTTTTTTCTATTTGGACTTTCCCTCTTTTACATTTCTTCATTCTCTTTGTTTTTAAATTTCATAACTCTCTTTACGTGTGGATATTTGAGTTCATTCTCTGCTTGTCTTTTTTCCTTGTTTTCTCTTTCTTTCTCTGTTTCTATTTATTCTATTGTTTCTTCCCTGTTCTTCTTCTTTTTTACTTTACATTTCTTTTTTTCTTCTTTTTCTTGATTGAATTTTATTCTTTCCTCTTCCTCATCTCCATCCTCCTTTTTTCTTTACTTCATCCTTTTCTTCACCTCCTTCCTCGTATTCCTTTACAAGATGGGGGCTGGACTTCGCCTTCTTTTTCAACGAAGGAATTAGACAGCCTTCCCACGTTCCCAGGCATCGACCAGTCTTCCTTTTTTGACATTAATTTTCCTCTCTGTAAAATAGTCTCTACTGTATCTGTGGCACTCCTCTTGCGTATGCGTGTGTGAGTGTATGTGTGTGTGTGTGTGATTTTATGTGTAGATCAATGATTCTGTGTGTGTGCTCGTGCCGTGTGGTCGTCACATCTCCAGTAAAATATTATGCATATGTACAAACACGCACATACTCCTGTGTTTGTGCGTGTGTATGTATCTGTGTACATGAATATATGAAAATGCAGGACTAAGAAAGGAGAAGCGCAGGCTGAGAGCTCTTATATAGAACTTAACTGTGCGATAACAAAGCTTTTGTCCAGAAATCTTGAAGAAAACTTGTGCTGAATATTTCGTATGTACTCAAACTTATACCAAATTTTTTTTTTAGTGTGTAGTAAATATAAATACATTCATCCTATATAATATATTCTGAAAGATACTCACTGTTTATATTCGTATGCATTTAAACTTAACTTTAAATATATATTCAGTCCAATGTTACACTAATTCATATTACATACCATAACTAACATAGTTTCATATCCGGAAACGTATACGCAATCAGTCATTTAAGTATTTTTGAGCCAAATCAATAATTACGCAAAAGCACTTCAAATACATATGAATAAAAGAAAATAACTAACGAAAGAATACCTCTAAATTTATATTAATTACATACAATAGTTAACGTGAAAAAAATATGAAAAATGAAAATGGCTGAAATAAACCGTGTTCATTGCGTCCCAAATTAGAAAATGTATGAATGAGAATGTATATATTCACAATGCAAGAGATGTATCACTTGTGCCGTGAGGTTATTTATTCTCAATCCCATATTTTCTAAAAATGGCTGAATTTACATCAAAGAGAAGAAATCGTATGGCGACAGAACAGCTGTTGTTTTATAAGGCATTATTATCAAAGAGAGAGAGAGAGAGAGAGAGAGAGAGAGAGAGAGAGAGAGAGAGAGAGAGAGAGAGAGAGAGAGAGAGAGAGAGGCAGGCCGGCAGACAGAAAGAGAAAGAAAGAGGCAATTTCTGTCTTTGTCTGTCTGACAAAGACAGAAAGAGAGAGAGAGACAGGAAGGCAGACAGACAGAGAAAGAGAGAGGCAATCAGACAGACAAAGAAAGAAAGAGAGAGAGAGAGAGAACAACGCAACATTGCCCATGGCGTTAACGAGCACCCACCGCGTGTGTGCAAGCGGCAAGGAGATCCCCGCCAATGCACGCCTGTGGCCTCGCTGCTATTTTGGCGTTCCATTCAGTGTCGGTGCAGCCATTCAGGGACTTGCCTCCCCTTTTTCCTCTCCGTTCTACCGGCAGTCAAGTCTCTCCGCTTTTGAAAGCTCCAACTTAAAGGAATTCGTTTTTTTCTTTGTTTCTCAATTTTTTTCCTCGTTTGCTAAAGAGCGAAGAGAGCTCTGTAAATGGGACTGAAGTTTTTTTTGTTGTATGTGAGGTTTTGGAATTGAATGAATATTTGATGAAATGGAATTAGAAACTCTGTTCTGAACAAGAAAATCGAACACACACACACACACACACACACTTATATAGATAGATAGATGGAGAAAGAGAGAGAGAGAGATAGAGAGATAGAGATAGATAGATAGATAGATAGATAGATAGAGAGAGAGAGAGAGAGAGAGAGAGAGAGAGAGATAAAGAATATTTATTTCTTGTGTATATTATTGTAAATATATGAATATTTATGAATCACCGTTTACGTATCCACTTTTAATCAAGAAAATTTAGAATCTAAAAAGTGGATAGTCTTAAAAAACACAACACACACACACACACACACACACACACACACACACACACATATATATATATATATATATATATATATATATATATATTCATGTATGTAAATAAACACACACACACACAGATATATATATGAACACACACACACACACACACACACACACACACACACACACACACAAACACATATGTATATATATATGTGTGTGTGTGTATATATATATATATATATATATATATATATATATATATATATATATATATATATATATATATATATATATGTCTGCATGTTTGTGCGTGTACGTTTTGTGTATGTATATATTATTTTCTCAGCAGGTTATATAGACATCCACACATACAGTTTTAACTTTCACAGGGAACCGCCAAACTTATGCTTTCTCCTTTGCCCTCGTTGGAGCCACATACCCCAACCACGGCAACCCTTTCTCGATTCAGATCTTTATTCACGCAATGTGACCACCTCCATTTAGGTCGCCACTTTCCCCTTCACCCTTATAGTACTTCCATGTCCATTGTTCTTCCCCTAAAGTATTCTTTTTTTCCCCTTTTGCGTCATGTCCGTATTAGCTTGTCTTTCCCTCGTGTGCTCTCCGTTAGAAGAAGGAAAATATCAATTTCCTAAATGGTATCTTATCTACTTTTTCATGAATATTTCCAGCTTCTTCGTTTGCATTTCGATCGTGAATTACCTAACTTTTTCGACGTCGACTCCTCCTTCCATTGCATTGCAAAAATATAATATTTTCTATTCCTTCTACTCTATTGTACTAAGTAAACTTCATTACCCTATTCTTGTGTCATTAAACCGTTATCGCTGTTAATTTCTGCTGATCCGCAAACTCCTACCTTCCATAAATGCCTCACATTTATCAGCAAATGGCAGGGAATATAGTGTCTTACCTTTAATCGCTTTAACAGAAATATCATTTAAAATCATTGCTCTTAAAACTAGAAATGTTTCCTTTAATCCTGTAATACTTCCCATCTGTATAGAGGCTACACTGTGAACCTTCTTTACAGTTATAATTCAATTTCTTTCTGTTTCTACATCACCTTCTTCGGTACGAATGAAAAGGAAAAAAAAATCATATCCGTCGTTGAATTTCCTGGTATAAGGCTTTGATGTACAGACCTTAATATCTTCATCCTATGGTACATCACCTTTATTCCTCTAAAATTCCCGAAACATTCCCCGTCCTCCATATATATATATCGACCCCCTCACTCTATATCCCGGTTAGTCCATCATTTCCTTTTCCGTCTATATATTAGGCAAAGATTCAAATCAAGAAAAAATGTCTTCATACTCCAATGATATATTTTATTACGAATGCTGCATTTCAGCTCAATACTCGGTTTCTTTTCATCAATAAAGCACACACACACACACACACACTAATACATATATATATATAGAGAGAGGGAGAGAGAGAGAGAGATAGGTAAAGTCACATATACATACATTTATATATAAACACACATTTATTGATTTATTGATATATATATATAGATATAGATAGATAGATATTTGTATCTATCTAACCATATACTTAATTAACTATATGTATATGTAGAGACATATATATATATATATATATATATATATATATATATATAAATATATATATATATAATGATGATTTGCCATCATCATTATCACCATTATTACACAGTTCGAGAGGAAAGACCGCCCACCTTCTGACTTAGGTGTATCATTAGTCAGAAAGTTACTAATAAGCTGACATGGTTCAACCTATCCAGCATGGTCTTGATAAGAGCAACAAGCAAGCCTTCTCTCAATATCAAGGTTTACTTCATGAGAAGGATACACATATATTCATACACTCACACACACACACACACACACACACACACACACACACATATATATATAAGTGTGTGTGTGTGTGTGAATGTGTGTGTGTGTGTGTGTGCGTGTGTGTGTGTATGTGTGTGTGTGTGTGTGTGTGTGTGTGTGTGTGTATGTGTGTGTGTGTGTGTGTGTGTGTGTATGTGTGTGTGCGTGCATACATACATATATTATATATATATATTTATATATTATATATATATATATATATATATATATATATATATATATATATATATATATATGTGTGTGTGTGTGTGTGTGTGTGTGTGTGTGTGTGTGTGTGTGTGTGTATGTGTGTGTGTGTGTGTGTGTGTGTGTGTGTGTGTGTGTGTGTGCGCGCGCGTGTGTGCATGGAGACGTACATCCTTAGTCTTGTAGTTTTGTGTGAACCTGTGTGCCCTAAGGGCGTACCATTCATCATACCCAAACATGCCATCAATATGCATTGCTCACACACCCTGCTTCTCGCACTCATCACCTTCCATTCATGTTTCCAAATGACTTCCTCATTCCTGAATGCGAAACATAATTAGATATATTCCTCAATGAAATATGAATAACGGGGGTTTTAGTATTCGTATGATCAGTGGGTTGATTAAGTTTGTTTTTTTAGAATACTAAATTAACAAATGAATAGACAAACAAACAGACAAATAAATAAGTATGTACGCATATATGTGTGTTTGTGTTTGTATATATATATACATGTATACATACATATATATGTATATATATATATATATATATATATATATATATATATATATATGCAGACACACACACACACACACATACACAAATATATATGTGTGTGCGTGAGTGTGTGTGTGTGTGTGTGTGTGTGTGTGTGTGTGTGTGTGTGTGTGTGTGTGTGTGTGTGTGTGTGTGTGTGTGTGTGAGCGTGTATGTGTGTGTGTGTGTGTGTGTGTGTGTGCGTGTGTGTGTATACACATTAATTTCTATAATTACTTGTTAGTTTACATACACTACTATATATACTATACTGCTGATACCTTGTGTATTAATTCTAGTATCAGCTGCAATATTTCTTGTTCTTAAGAAATAACAGGAATGGGTTTCACGATTGATTCTCTTCAAATATACATGAGAATAAGAATAATATCTAAAAATGTTAGGAATATTTCTTCCATAAGCAAAATACCATGGATGACTAATGACCTTCGACCGTCCCCCTCTCAAATAATAATAAAGGCATAAATCAACATATACATAGTAAACACAGCGTGGATGTGAATACCGTTTCAACCCCTTTCTTATATCCTTACATCTATCCCTCACACCTTCCTCACATCCCTTTTCAGATACAAGGTCTCATTTAGGGGCAAAGGGAAGGGGTATGAGAGGGGGCAGGAAAAGTATTAGGAGTGTAAGGGTAGGAGGGATGTGAGGTGTGAGAGAAGGATATAAGAATGTTATAAGGGGGTTGAAAGGGTATTCATGACACGCTGTGGTTATTATTTATTAAAAGATTTATGTATTTACTAATTTATTTATTTTTATTATGGGGACGGGGGGTAGGGGGGCATTATGGTTAGGAAGGGGGTGGAGGAGGAATAAGAAAGTGTGATGTAGAGGGAAGCGTGAGGTTGTGTAGAGTAACTATACATTATTTCCTTGAAATAATTAAAACGGGAAATGCATACAGCATAATGTATGTGTATGGGTCAGTGTTTGTATAAAAAAAAAAAAAAAAAAAAAAAAAAAAAAAAAAAAAAAAAAAAAAAAAAAAAAAAAAACTGGAGAGATATTTACTGATGCAATATAAGTTCTATGTGAAGAAATTAAATATAAAAAAAAAGCTCCAATCTTCAACATGCAAATAACGACCCTTTTTAAACATTCAAGTAGCTAATATGATTTTTCAAATGAATGGTCCTAAAGAGATAAACATACTGTCCTTGGTGTTTCCTTCCACAAACGTCAATAAACTGTTTTTCCAGCTATTTCCTCCATCATTGAATGGAATTTGAGCTGAAGTTGCTCTGTGCTCAATGCTCGCAGTGTTTTGAAGAACCTTACCATGCACATCTTTATACTTCGAACGTTCCCAATATTTCGCTCTTTTTCTCTCTCTCGGTCTAACGATATCTTTGAGGTGTGATCGAAAAATGACCGACCATTGGAAACAAAAAGAATACAGTAATTGAAATTGAGATCAATTTTATCTCCTATAACGTAGCATCTCTCCATACTTAGCCAAGATCTGTTCCTACTGCAGGAATGTTTAATATAACGTTAAACTGACACGTTCATTATAGCAAAACACCGCCGTTCAGAACAAAATGAAATAAACATGACAGGGTAACATATGATGATCTCAAAGGAACTTAATTTTCTATTTCCAGCAGTGGGAAAACTATTGATCTTGGTCTTGTTGAGAGCCAAAAGAATGGTAGCTTCATCAGTTTAGTGTGTGTGTGTGTGTGTGTGTGTGTGTGTGTGTGTGTGTGTGTGTGTGTGTGTGTGTGTGTGTGTGTGTGTGTGCTTTATTGATGAATTAGTTTCATGAAATATGAATAAAAAATGTTTAATCTCTACTCAGTCTAAGCTCTTTGTTATTTATACATAGGAGTTCACAAATGAATGCCTTTTACAGTCAGGAATAAAATAACCCGACTATAATTGTTATATGAAAGGCTAGCAATTTTATGTGGCTCGTTTTTTTTTTCTTTACATCTGTATCCGCTCTAATGAATTAGTAGAATTGTTAATTAATTATCCCCTTCTAGGTCTACAGTTGTCTGTCTGTCAGTGTGATTTTGTCTCTTTGTCCTTTTGTGTCTGTAAGTCTGTATGTCTCTCTCTGTCTGTCTCTGTTTCTCTCTTTCTGTCTATATCTCTCTGT
>NC_061819.1:7095990-7098490 GCF_019202785.1 Penaeus chinensis | reverse complement strand
GTCTGTTCCTCATTGGCTTTATATATATATATATATATATATATATATATATATATATATATATATATATATGTTCATATATATGTACACACACACATATATATGTATGTGGGTATGGGTGTACCTCCCCTGTACTTTTACTTACTTCCTCGCCGCTCACTTAATGTGCTAACCTAATTTTAAAAAGTTACATTAATCAAGATTTTTAATTTTGTTAATGTAATATAGTTTCATTGCCTTCAAGGCTGCTTCTTGAGCTCTAACAGCAGCTACTTGAACTCTATAAGACAAAAGCTTTCAGTGAGGGAGTTAGAAGAGGCATGGCTGGAAATATTAGAGGTGTAGGGGCTTCTGTTGGAAAATCGATTTCAGAAGGTGATGGTTCACTTGCCGACAGAGATGATGTTGCCCCTACCAGTGGCTCTTCAGTATAGAGCGTCACACTGCATGTTGCTGTTGCTACTGAATTTGGTGAAAAAAAAACCTTATCATTAACAGGTGCAACAAATATTATCATTATTTTTGCAGAAGCATTATCATTATTCATTTGGTAAATATAGAGGATCGTATTTATCCAATTTTGATTCAAAATCGAAATGAAAAGGTATAAAGTAATCAACCGTATTCCTTTACTGTTATTTGAAACTTAAAATGATACAGTCACAACTTGCCCAACTTTTCTCATCACAGCGAGACTTGCAGTGTCTCCTTGGTGTTGAAATGAAAAGCCGTAAATGGAAACATTATCTTTTCCTAATATTTTCTCGACACCTTCCATTACTGCCACATCTCCCTTCTTTTCTGGTGGTTCACCGCTTATTAATGAAAATTGACACTGATTAGCAAGACAGCAAGACTACGTAGGTGATTCAGAGCAGTAAATCAGTCCAGGAGTTATTCGTTATTTTAGAGTACTGCATATGAGCTCTATGTTATTTACTTGTTTTGTTGTATGAATTTCTGGACGCAAAATTCTTGGCAGGAGATTCTGCCATTTTTGTTGTTGTTGTTCCCTTGTTCTCCGGGTGCAAGGAATCATGGCACTTGTCTTATATCGTAAGGTTTGGGCTAAATTTCCCCTAGATTATATCCTTCGCTTCTATTAGTTTTAAGAGGCTTAACTCTTCATCTTTGGTCCAATTAACAGTCCTCTTGGGTTTGGAGTCGAAGTCAGTGCTTTCGAAATTTTCGCCGGCTGTTTCGACACAAACACGAAGCATTTGGAATTCAAAGGTATGCGATCGGACGCGGATTGTAAACAAATTGGTTAATATATCCAGCAAAATACTTATTTATCTCATGTACACAAAACAAAACAAAAAAAATTATGCTTACATGACATTATTTTGAATTCACATTAAACCATATTTCTTGAGGGGAATACTTTTCTTAGATACCACCTAGATACTCCGCTGTGCGAAATTCTGAATGGTGGGAGTGTAGCGCGCAGTGAAATACTTATTATTTCAATAAATACCATCCCTGGTATTCATATCTGTGATTGGGAATTCCCGAGTCCGATGCTCTAAGCCACTGGGTTCTGATGTTTATACACCCGCGACCGCTCTCTCCATTTCTTTTATAGATTTTCTAAATACATGATGAAAAAAATAAGCAGTCTGTATAAGTTTTATTTACCTAACTGTAATTGATTATCCATGAAAGACTAACTTCATATTTATTTTTCTTAATATAATAAATATTTGTGAGGCGAATGCCAGCCGCCGATACTTTTCCGTAAGACTCCGTGGATCCTGTACTAATCCCACCGGTCTACCGACTGGGAACCTCTGATACCAAAAGATATTTAGATATAACATATATTTAGATATTTATATACACAATATCTCTTTTCCTTTCTTTTAACGAACGATGATCATAATATATATTTTTTTTTCTCCGACAACTTATGAGCATTTACGCATTATTTCCTCATTCGTTTTCTTTTTCTTGATTTTCTCGGAACGAAAATATCGTTTATGGCAGCTTATCTTACGTCCCATATATATTTTTAGTGAAGGAAAAGAAACCCTGGGCTTATCTTGCCTCATATGCGAGGGCCATTTTGCTCCAACGGTGTAAAAAATAGCCTTTTGCCGTATTATATAAGCAGGTAACCAACCTTTTGCTAGCCACTATAATCTGCTTATCTTCATCTAGTTTACCATTTGCTATTTTCATCTAGTTTATCGTTCGCTCCCTTTATCTAGTCTATCCTACGCTATTTTTTTTATCACGTTTATCCCTTCTATTCGTTTTATGTATCCTGTGCAAATAAATCATATAAATTCTTTACATTTTCAGGTATCATGCTGAAAGGCTTTTCAGCATATAAGATGAAAAGCTCTTTTTGTTTTACGATAACACAATATCACTTGCAGGTATTGTATCAACCATCAGATATATCACATTTAAATTAATTTCATTTTACTTTAAGCCTTAAAGAGAGGAAATTACACAGTTGAGAGGTCGGAGGTTTAAAGGTTAAGTGGGGTCAGTC
>NC_061819.1:7088490-7093490 GCF_019202785.1 Penaeus chinensis | reverse complement strand
TGTGTACACCCACACACACACACACACACATATATATATATATATATATAGATAAATAGATACATATATACATACATATATATACACACACACATACATATGTGTGTGTGTTTCTGGGTATACATATATATATATATATATATATATATATGTACATATATATACATATGTATGCAGATATATATATATATATATACATATATATACGTATGTATGTACACACACATACACACACACACACACACACACACATATATATATATATATATATATATATATATATATATATATATATATATATATGTCCATATATATACATACACATGTGTAAATATTTATACGTATACAATTTTCACCAACATATATATATATATATATATATATATATATATATATATATATAAACACACAAATATATGCTCACACACACACACACACATAAACACACACGCTCACAATACACACACAAACACACACACACACACACACGCTCTACAAGCGAAGGCCTGAAGGTGGAATCCAGGTGGAATTCTAAACTGTAGTCTCATTTTCAATAAATCTTGTTTTTGCATTATGTGTTTCTACCATATATTTACATTTATATATATATATATATATATATATATATATATATATATATATATATATAAACACACACTCACAGATATACATACATTTATATGGGTGTTTATATATATATATATACACACACATATATGCATGAGGTGTGTTCATTAAATATGTCCCCTGACCCACTTCCTACGGACGTACAGAAATGAAACGTACTGTTATTAGTATTTCTCTGTATAGGCCTACCAAGAGTGACGCACTTCCCCAGTCGTGTTATGTAGCCGTGGACTCTTCGATTGTAGAAGTCCGCAGGTTGCATTTGAAGTCATGAAGTGACTTCAGAATCAGTATCTCATCACCTTGGAAACTTTTGCCTTTCAAAAACGAATTCATGGAAGGAAAAAGGTGAAAGTCAGATGGTGAAGGTGAGGAGAGTAAAGAGGATGAGGAAGGACGTCGTAGCCACAGGATCGGACTTCCATCTTGTCAATGTGCGAGTGTTGTCTTGTAGAGGTGGACACCTTTGGTCAATATTCCGCAATTCTTTGTTTTGATAACCTGCCTTTTTGGGGGTAGAATGTCAAAGTGCTTCCATTGTTTCGACTGGGCCTTAGTTTCTGGATTACAGTGATGGACCCTGTGTAATTAGTCTATCAAAAAGTCTTCCTGTTTTCTCCTGGTTAAAAGAGCCTCGGAAGAATGGACTCGTTCCTGCTTCTGGAAAGGTCTGAGAAGCCTGAAAACCCATCAAGCAGACAACTGTTGCTTATACAGATGGTCATGAATGATATTCTCCACAGAACCAACACAAATCTTGGCATCTTGGGCTAGATGATGAACCGTAATACAGCGATCTTCCAGAACGGCAGCCTCCACTTGATGATTGGTGTCCTCATCAGTACGAGAGTAAGGTCGCCCTGGGATTGGAGGCTGAACTGACTGTGGTCATATAATAGGGCATCCTCCTCATAAGTTGCTTTCATTTCATCGAAAGTCTCTTGTGGTGTGCAGCCAATCAAGAATAAAATCCTGATCAGTGCTCGATACTCCACTGGTTCTATTTTCACACTGTAATGCACCTTCAACACTGTAAAAGAAAACATGTTATGAGCTAAGGTCTAGAAATCAACACACACTCATGTGTGTGTGCTTATAATGAAAAAATCTCTTTATACATTTTTTTTATTTCATTTTTTAAAAATCACACACACACACACACACACACACACACACACACACACACACACACACACACACACACACATATGTGTGTGTGTGTGTGTGTGATTTAAAAAAAAATGAAATAACAAATATGTATAAAAAGATGTTTCATTACACGCACACACATACGAGTGTATGTTGATTTCTAGACCTTAGTGCGCAATATCTACACACACAGATATTGTGCGCTTTTACATACATGTATACATGTATATATTCATAAATACCTACTTACAGACACATGTACTTACATTTATTTATATTTATCTACATGTTTATCATTCAGTTTACCTATCTATCAATTTGTCTATCTATCTATCTGTATATATATGTATATATAAATAATATGAACACCCACGTAAGAAAAATACTTGTAAATTCATAAAAAATAATACAAGTGTAGGTGACCGTGATCATAATGATTGTCGCGGCAACAGAAACAGTAATAATGATAAGAAAACAAAAGCGATACAATATCGGAAATGAACCCCCACTCCTACACCGCCTCCCACACCCCTTTCGACACCCCGAAGACATTCGCTGAATACCTTCTACCCTTTATAACAATGATGCCGGAAGGACTGTCTCTCAGTCGAAGACAATACACCGTATCACAGGATGGGGCTGAGGTACGCTGAGGTTTCGAAACACTTTTTCGCTTGAGGCTGGAATTGGCACTGTGATACAATAGTGTACTTTGGTAAGGAAAAAGGGAGTTCGATTTTTCTTTTCTGTGCTAGATAGCGTGGTTCGTGGACTGAAGGATGCGTTGTTATTAATATGATTTGCTTGTTTTTTTGTTCGTTTTACAATGTTATTATTGTTTTCATTATCATAATAGTTATCATTTTCATTACTATTCTATTATTATTATTATTATTATTATTATTATTATTATTATTATTATTATTATCACTGCTATCATTATTATCATCGCTGTTAATATCATTATTATTATTATTGTTATTATCATAATTATTTTGATTGTTATTGTATTGCTGTTATTAGTGTTATTGACATTATTATTAGTGCAATTATTGTGACTGTTATCATTATCAGTATCACCTTTATCGTTATCATTTTTATTATTATTATCATTATCATTATTATCATTACTATCATCATTATCATTATTACCATTATTATTATTGTTATTGATATTATCATTATTATTATCTAAAAAAAATGTTATTGTTGTTCTCATTATCATAATAGTTATCGTCATTATTATTGTTATCATTACTATTACTTTTAATACATACATACACACACACACACACACACACACACACACACACGCATGTGTGTTTGTGTGTATGTATGTGTGTGTATGTGTATATATATGAATGTATGTTTGTACGCCCGCACGCATGCACGCACACACACACACACACACACACACACACACACACACACACACACACACACACACACACACACACACACACACATCTATATCTGCATGTGTGTATATGTGTTTATGTATGAATATGAATATAAATATATATATATATATAAATATTTATACATATATATATATTGAAACCAAGCATAGTATGAATGAAAAAAGTGATCATCACATTAAAATGGAAGCGGAATATCATTAGCATAACAATAAAACCATAACGAATCAAAGGTAACAGAAGCCACAAAAAGGGAAATTTTGAAACCATTTTAGGATTAAATGATAAAATATATAAAACGTTTAAAAAAATATATCAATAAATGATAAAAGCAACGACACAAACGACACCCCCCCCCCCAAAAAAAAAAAAAAAAAAAAAAAGCGTGGAAACTAAAGAGTGAAAAGAAAAAGAGACAAGAAGTTGGCCTCCAGATATAGCCGTAAAGAACACACGAGGCAACGTACGGCGGTCGAGCAAAACAATGGCTTTTCATTAGACAAGGTGGGACGCCAGAGAGAATGTGTAGCTGGGGCGTTTAAGCAAGACTTGTTTATATGGAATTCATTTGTTTTTTGTTTGTTTTTTCGTTTGATTTTCGAATTATAATAGCGAACTGATCAAACAAAATCATCAATTAACGTTATTGTTGTTGCGTGTCATCAACATGCCATGAATAAATGACTTCCTTCCCCCCCCCCCCCCCTTGTCCATACCAAAGATTTTTTATAGACATATCTATCTATGCATCTCTCTCTCTCTCTCTCTCTCTCTCTCTCTCTCTCTCTCTCTCTCTCTCTCTATATATATATATATATATATATATATATATATATATATATATATTTGCGTGTGTGTGTGTGTGTGCGTGTGTGTGTGTTTTCACGGTTAAATCTCCCAAAAATGTTCCGGAAAATGTCTTGAATACCCACACGACAAAACCCTTTGGCGTTTCGAAATTCTCGTACGGTACAAGGTTCAGTGGTTGAAAAATGAAAGAAAAAAAAGTAATTTGTACATTTCGCTTACTTTAAGAAGGAGAGCTCGAGGGAGAACTATCTTCAGCCGGAAAACAAACGAAAGAATATACGGAGGCTGTAATGGGATCAGGTCTTCAAACGGTTCATGTTCTACTCATATATTTTTAACGCTTTAGTTATTTTAACATTCCAGTCCAACAAGGTATTCGCCGCTAATAACTAATAATTTTTAATAATCAATCAATCACGTTCCACCATACTACATGCCATTAATGTGTGTACTACTGTTTATATGATTAGCTTAAAAAAGTTAATATTACCTATTTTTATCAGCATGGTACTTTATTGCCTGTATTTTCGTAAGCCTATGGTTATCAATACTAGAGTTGATTATACCTCTATGTTCGTGCATATTCAAATACCGATGTAATATTTATTCTGCTCTTTTGAAAGTATGTCATATTTCTTACCCATGATTTCTAATAATTTTGCCCTAAAACATAAGGCGTCTTTTCGAATCCTGTCATGAAACCAGTGCTTTGTATTGCTATACTATCATATGCATTTTTCCATTTTGCCCTTGATTATCCTTCATTTTGTCTCATTTTATTTCTCCATTTATTTTGTTTTCCTAAGTTGTACTAACTGCATGATGGGGGAAACATGATATATTAAGAAATGATACGCAACTGAAGCAGTATGGTAAAGTTTGCTTCTCGACTGCACTTTCCTGAATGCAAATGAACTGACTCTCAAATACATTTAGGTGAGTAACTATAATAATATGTGGGTAACTGCCATGATAATGAAGATAATTATGATGACG
>NC_061819.1:7078490-7083490 GCF_019202785.1 Penaeus chinensis | reverse complement strand
ATCATCATCATCATCATCATCATCATCATCATCATCATTACCTTCCCTATTACCAGTACTATCATGATTATTGTTATTTATCATTATAATTTTCATAATTATAATAATGTTATTATTACTATTATTGTTGTTATTATAGATATTATCTATAGTATTATTATTGTTTTTATCATCATTATCATTATTATTTTCATTATGGTTGTTGATTTTTTTGTTGTTGTTATTATCATGATAATTTTTATCATTATCATCATCAGTATCATAATTGTTTTTCTTATTATTAATATTATCATTATCATTATTAACATAATTATTATTAATATCATTGCCATTATTATGATTATGGTTATTGTTATTATCCTGATAATAATAATGATGATGATGATGATGTAAATAATAATGATAATAATAATAAATCACATTTTCATCACAATTATACCTTCACCGTCATTTTCCAAACAATCGAACATAAATCAGTAATCAAATTCAAATATTCTTGCGTAGGGACATTGATGGATATTCTCAGTCCATTTAAAATTAACGTCGTGAAAGAGTATAAACACTCTTTCCCTCCCTTGAAAACACGTGATGTAAACAAATGAATCTGTTAATAAAGTCAAGCCAGAAATGACAGGGGAATGTGCTACGGTATATAAGATCTAATTCTTTGAGTGTTTGTATTTATAGAATCAATAGATGAATGTGATAAATTGGACACGAGAGCAGGAGACGATAAAGGGGAAGAACAAGGGCTAAAAGTATGTGTATATATTTTAAGAATTTTATAGGATATGACGCTATAGTGTCAGAATTCGGGTTTCTTCTATATTCATTATGAACCCTTCATATTATACAATGTGTGTGTGTGTGTGTGTGTGTGTGTGTGTGTGTGTGTGTGTGTGCTTGCGTGTCTGTGTGCTTGCGTGCCTGTGTGTGTGTGTGTGTGTGTGTGTGTGTGTGTGTGTGTGTGTGTGTGTGTGTGTGTGTGTGTGTGTGTGTATCCCTTCGTACATAAAGTGGTACACGACAACTCCAATACCCGGCTACATGCACAATGCTTTCTTGGCTCCCGATTCTTACCGACGCGACACAAAACTTCCATTCAGAGCATCTTTCGACAAAAGCAAAGGGGGAATGTTAAGGGACGGCGTCATAAACATATGAATAAGATTAGCTTGAAAAAAAAACTAGTAAGTGAGCCGACAAAAATATTATTCATGTTATTATTCTCTTTTCTACAAGACGGTGTAGCGGCTCTTGGTTCAGTGCCAGTAATGTATGGCAGTGAATATAACAGGGATAATTTTTTGAGAGTCTCACGTCTATTTTCTTTCCTCTCTTTCTCGTTTTTCCTACAAAACCTTCCATATATTTAAGCAGCGATATGTATAACCAAGATTCCTAAGTTAGCCAGATTTATAGCTGCATATAAATTCCTATTATTTACCTTGTTAAACAGCAAAAAAGCCGTTCAAAAGCTATCTGAACGGTCATGTGTCAGAATAAGCAACATTAAGCTTCGTTAATGTACGAAAGAAATAGGCCTACCGTTTCGTGAATTGAATAATACAAAATTCTCGGGGGATTTTGGGCACAATGGAACAAAATATTAGACGAAAAAAAATAGTACAAACAAACAAACAAAAAAATACGCCCAAAACAACAACGAAACCATAACATAAAAGAAACGACAGAGATAAAAAGAAAAAAACCTCAAAACATCTTTTTACTATCTATTGACGAGATACCTTATCCGGCGTTGACTAGTCCCCCCCCCCCCCGCCCCCCTCACACACACACAAAAAAATCTCCAACCACGCATTTCCATTATTTTCAGTCCCAGATGTTCGGTTTGCCTGACTCAGAGTGCCACCCGCGAGAGGGAAGGAAAAAAAGGAAAGAAGAGGAAAAAGTGGCCTTCGGGACCTCTCGTGGCAGGAAGGCTAAAAAAGGAGAAGTAAAAATACATGTCGGTCCCGGTTTCGCTGCACGACCGCAGAGCAGACGCGCAGGTGGCGGTGGGGACTCGCGCTTTTGTGATATATATATATATATATATATATATATATATATATATATATGTATGTATATCTATGTATGTATGTATGTGTATGTAAGTATGTATGTATGTATACATGCATACATACATACATATATACATACATACCCACACCCACACAATATATATATATATATATATATATATATATATGTATATATATATATATATATATGTATATATATATATATATATATATATATATATATGTATGGTGTGTGTGTGTATGTATATAAGTATGTATGTATATACGTATGTATGTATGTATGTACAAATGTTTATATGTATATGGTATATCTCTATATATCTGTGTGTATTTGTGTGCGTATGTATGTATGGGTTCACACACACACACACACACACACACACACACACACACACACACACACACACACACACACACACACACACACACACACACGCACATGAATATACAAAAGTATACATATATTTTGTATACATGACTGCGACACCATATTGATATCCATCCCATACTCAAAATTCTAATTTCAATAACCGATATCCAAATTCACTTTGATGCCCCGACTTTTACTCAACCCATGCGAGAAAAAATATCAAAATAATTATCATATATTCTTCATATTGTATTGTTTAGCAGACAAATGGACTGGGAGATGCAAAGGAGGCAACAATTAAAAGTTCTTTTTTACTTAAGCGTAAAAATGCAAGGGAAATTTATGGTGACATGATATGAGGAATGGAATAATTGTTACTGGTAGTTGTTGTTATGTAAAAATGATTTCTAATTCTAGGAGTAATAACTATTATGATTTTATTATTATCACGATAATTTCTGTTATTATTATTATTATCATTATTGTCTTCGATATTATCATAATGATGTCCTTTAAAATATTTTGAAATTCCCGCTAACCTCTTTTCACAATAAAAAAAAGTGACAAGAAACATGGCAAGAAAAGGCAAGAAGAGTAATCGAAGGGCAGTATAATGAAGACCCCCTTTGGGACTGATGAAGTATAGGGCAGGCTTTCATGCCCGTGAACCGGAACACGGTTTATTATTATTATTATTATTATTGTTATTATTATTATTATTATTATTATTATTATTAGTAGTAGTAGTAGTAGTAGTAGGAGGAGGAGGAGGAGGAGGAGGAGTAGTAGGAGGAGTAGTAGTAGTAGTAATAGTAGTAGTAGTAGTAATGTGTGCGTATGAATGTATGTATAGGTGTAGTATTAGTAGTTGTGGTAATAGTATTATCCTCATACAGTTTTAGTCATCCAGTCAGAAGTGGATAGGAATGCTGCCGTTAGGCGGGCCGGGCTCCAAACAGCCACGTCGGCATACATAGTGTGAGAATGAAAGGTCAACAGGATAGTCCTTTGTATATGGTAACTCTGTTATATGAGGTTCTTCAGAACTCCTCTGCTGTGCTGACAGTCGTCACATAAGAATTCCGTTGGATGACACTTCATCAAGTGACCATTGTGAAAACCAAGCATCTGACCTTTATTTTTCGGTATCAGCACAGAAACTGTAACATATGAGGAATGAATATTAGGCCTTTTAGTCTCTACAGTGTAGAATAATGTACATTTATCGAGCACCTGATATACTATAAAAGTTATTAACCATTTAAATGATTTTATTATGACAATTTTTCACCGCATCACTTAAAAACAGCCCCACATTAGTGCTGAACTGTAAATATATATATTTATATATATATATTATATTCATAAATTATAATAAGAGAGATCAATTGAAGCATTGCAGAATATTTCATTAGCTATAATTTTGTAACATGAATGCACTTAACACATTTTATTTTGTAAGGTGTAAGTTTAAATTGTCAGAAGTTTATTCAAGTGATGCTACTAAAGATAAATAAGTGTTTCGCTTGCTAAAATATCGAGGTCATTACAATTAATAAAACAAAAATAAATATGTATATTGCATAATGTTAATGACCATGCAGTTCCAGTTCAAGTATCATCACTTTATCGCTATCCTCCGTCTCCTTGTTATCATCACCATTATCATCATCACCACCATCATCATCATCATCACTTCATCATCACCACTATCATCATTATCATCATCACTATCGTCACCACCATCAGCATCCCTATCATCATCACCACCACCACCATCCTCATCATCACCATCATCAATATCATCATTATTACCACTACCATCATCATCACTACCATTATCCTCATCATCATCACCATCATCATCATCACCATTATCATTATCCTCTTCATAATAATCATCATCACCACCATCATCGAAATCTTCACAATCATCATCACTATCATTATCATTAGTATTACTATTAGTATTATTCGTTTAGGACATTTATATGTGATATTTTCTTATCATTATTCTCATAAATGATGATGATGATGATGGTAATAAAATAATATCAATAATAAAGATAATTATAATAATAATGATTATGATTATGATTATAATTATGGTCATGATAACAACAACAACACTAATAAGGAGGAGGAGAAAAAGATATGAAATAGTGGGAGAGTGAGAGTAAAGCATTGGTGATTAACGGTTAGTTCTTGGATAACTGCATGGGCCTTGCTGGCCTACAGGGGTATGCTGAAGTAGCCTGTTCCTGATATCGCATGCAGTAGCAGTCTGAGGACTACTAGGGGTGGCGTGGCACTAGGAGTTAGAAAGGGGGAAGGGGAAGGGTGAGGGATATTGGAAAGTTCAATTTATTCCTCAAATTTGGCAACATATTGGAATGATTTGTCATTTCGATCATTGTTATCTTGTAATATAGGACAAGTGTTGCCCACGATTGTATTGCATTTTACCGATGAATCGCGGAGGGCTAGTTAAAGGGTCGGAAACCTAGGGGAAAATACTGTAGATAAGTTTGCTAGGCCTTCGTCAGTGGCCTTATAAAGAATATGCTATGATGCCAAGTCTTTTA
>NC_061819.1:7070990-7073490 GCF_019202785.1 Penaeus chinensis | reverse complement strand
TGTCTCTCTCTGTTTCTCTGTCTCTCTGTCTCTCTCTCTCTCTCTCTCTCTCTCTCTCTCTCTCTCTCTCTCTCTCTCTCTCTCTCTCTCTCTCCCTCTTTACATATATATATATATATATATATATATATATATATATATATCTTTCTCTCTCCTCCTCCCTCTCTTGTTCCCTACGTCACATCACCTTTGATATTTCAACATTTAATTTTTTTATGTTATATAAGCACGTTAACTTGTTGCTCCATACATAAAACCACGGCGTGATTTATCCAAGGTTACACTGGTAATTTTCCTAGTTTATCCGAGCTTGGCGTTGAAAAGATCCATTTTTCATGAACACAGTATATCAAAATATAATGGTACAAGCGTTTGTGTAATGTAATTAGAGCGTAATTGAGCTGAAAAGGCTGTGGTTTGTCAAAGACATTAAAAAAAGTTGACTTAAATTGATTAATACGAAGTTAATTCTAATTGAATATATACACGATTGGATCGACAATGTATAAGTAATTTTCCGATTGTGAATTCCAACTATACAGAGGAAATTAAACAACACAATTTGAAATAAAACTGTAACAAAACAGGGCTAAGAAAATATAAACGTGAAGCTAAAGATAATGGAAAAGAAAACATAAAGTAGTAAAAAGTATTTAATTTTCTTACTATATACGTGCTTGTTGAATATTGCCTAAGACCACTTTAAAAATCTACAATTCGCTTATTCCTCAAGGATGCCGAAGAGTGTTTTCTATTTTTGCATCCTGGTGTCTCTTGAATGTTTGTGACGAAAGGTATTTGCACGTGAATTGCTTCTCCTAAGTTCTAAAGACTGCTATCGTTTTATATATTCATATTGCGCCATTTGAACATTTTCAAAATTTAAAAACATCACAGAGAAGAATTGAGTAAAACCATAGTCATTATGTTTAGTCTTTTAAAAGCTTTAGCGTTCTGTTCACATTTTTCTTTAGAGCCAGAGACAGACATTTAAGGCGATTGCTAGGCACTCCAATCAAAAGGTTATTACAGTAAGTGAGGGAATGATTAATTTGATTATTTTAACTTCGGTAATCCTAATATAGATTCATAAGTAAAGGATATACAGATAGATAGATGGATCGACAAATAGACACAAACACACACACACACGCACTCTCTCTCACACACACACACACACACACACACACACACACACACACACACACACACACACACACACACACACACACACACACACACACACACGTCCATATATACACATACTTATATATATATATATATATATATATATATATATATATATATATATGTATATATATAAATATATATATATATATATATATATACATATATATATATATCTATATATATATATATATATATATATATATATATATATATATATATGTATATATGTACACACACACATATATATTTATCTATCCTTATATTTACCATCTGTATACCTCTTTAAACAAGCACACATACTTCCCTGCATATGCCTATTTATAGACGCCTTTTAAACACATGCACTACCTCTTTTATGCATGAAAAATAAGCATTGTCTCTCTTCTTATAAAAACTTTACTTTCATTCGAAAGTTCGTCATTAAATATCTGATCTACTGTAATATAACGACTTTTAATACCTCATGATGAGAAAGGTTCGTGTCTCCATATTGCGGCCTTAAAATGATGTCTTGGGGCAATTTGGTGAAAATCCGAGAAGATTGCTCTCGTGCCCTCCTCCCCTTACCCCCACCCTCACCTTCCCTCCTCCCTACTCTCTCCTCCCTCCTCTCTCCTCCCTTCTCTCTTCTCTCACTCTTAGCTCCTGCCCTCCTCTCTTCTCCCCTCTCCCTCCCAACTCCCCTCGCTTCCTCTCTCCTCTCCCCCCTCCTCAGTCTTTCCTTCCTCCTCTTACTCTCTCCCCTCTTCCCTTCCTCCTTTTACTCTCTCCTCCTCTCCAACCCTCCCTTCCCCTCCTCTCCCCTCTGCCCCCTCCTCAGTCGTCCCTCCCTCCTCTTACTCTCTCCTCTTCACCCTCTCTCCTCCTCTTCAACCCTCCCTTCCCCAACTCTCCCCCTCCCCCCTTCCACAGTCTTCCCTCCCTCAATTTACTATCTCCTCTTCCCTCCCTGAACCTCCCTCTCTCTCCCTCCTCAATCTTCCCTCCCTCCTCTTACTCTCACCTCCTCCCCCTCTCTCCTCCTCTCCATCCCTCCCCTCCCCACCTCTCCACCTCCCCCCTTCCACAGTCTTCCCTCCCTCATTTTACTATCTCCTCTTCCCGCCCTGAACCTCCCTCTCTCTCCCTCCTCAATCTTCCCTCCCTCCTCTTACTCTCACCTCCTCTCCATCCCTCCCCTCCCCACCTCTCACCCTCCCCCTTCCACAGTCTTCCCTCCCTCATTTTACTCTCTCCTCTTCCCGCCCTGAACCTCCCTCTCTCTCCCTCTTCCTCTTTTCACTCCCACGGCCAAGGAAATCGAAAACGT
>NC_061819.1:7035990-7038490 GCF_019202785.1 Penaeus chinensis | reverse complement strand
GTTTTTTTTCTTTTTTTTCTTTTTTACTGAAGAACAGTTGGTCTCTCTCGTGAAAACAAAACAAGAGAGAGAGAGAGAGAGAGAGAGAGAGAGAGAGAGAGAGAGAGGGGGGGGGGGGGGTATATGTGATTTTATGTGCCAACTGAAGTATGTTTATTCTTACACATCTGACGCACATACAACTGCACGCACACTAAGACACACACGCGCACACAAATATGTGAAGTATACCCATAATCTCATTTCACTATTTACGATTCCGGTTACGGATAGTCTTCGCTCAGTTCTCAGTATATTTATTAATTATTGTACATTTTTGATAAATTATAAAAAAGATCTTTCATGACGCCAGGAGATACTTCCTAGATATGGATTTATATGACATTAATTATGCTGTAATTCATGGTATTTGTGTTTGATATACGGAACATGACAAAATTATATTGTTACGATGTTTATTATGATGATACTTCGTTAATAGGATTCCACACAGATTTAATTTTCTTTCAGTTATCATAAGAAATAAATTCCTAAGAGATGGAACGATGACAGCTAGATCCTCTTGTCTCAGGCCGTGACGTCAGCAAGAAATTACTCCAATCACAAATAGATAGATCGATAGGTAGAATGGTAGGTATAGGTAGAGAGAAGCACATGCACACACACACACACACACACACACACACACACACACACTTTTATACACACATACACACTTTTATACACACACACACACACTTTTATACACACATACACACTTTTATACACACACACACACACACACATCAACACAAGTTTGTTCATATTATCGTACTCAGCCTGAAGGGATCGGAGCAAGAGATTACTATGATATAGAAGTCTGGATATCAATGAAACATTACACAGAAAATGTATGTATGTTACATTTTTTTATCACCAAATATTTGAATATTTCTGTTATGTACGTATATGCGATCGTTTTTTTTTTTTCTTAGCTAGAAAGGGATGAAGAGCGGGAGTAAAAATTAAAAAGAGTAACAAAGTGAATATATATATATTATATAATATATTATATATTATATATTATATATTACATATTATATATTATATGAATACATTTGCAAACACACACACACACACACACATATATGAATAAATAAACAAATATTTATAAGTGTGTGTGTGTGTGAGTGTGTGTGTGCGTGACTGATGTCTCTGTTATCCAAGTTTACAGGTTGCACCAACGAAAAAAAGTTACCAAATCCTCATATTGTTATGTTTTTGTATTTAATTGAAAATAATTCCGGCTATTAAAGCATAAAAACACGAACAGCAAAACTAATGTGCAGAAATTTGATTATTTTTTTATCAAATACCAAATATTTGACCAACAACTCCAACTAAATATTTGGAGCAATATGCATCATGTTCTAGTGGCTGTGTGTGTGTACCTCCGATAAAATGAATTCTCTTTCGCTAAAACTAACAATCATAAAACAATAATTTAATATTAATTTGCTTGTTACCACGTGTCCGTGGTTTATATATATATATATATATATATATATATATATATATATATATATATAAATAAATAATATACATACATATATAAATATATATATATATATATATATATATATATATATACATAAATATATATATATATATATATATATATATATATATATATATATATATATATATATATATATAGATATAAGTATATATATACACACATGGTAGAAGAACCCACAATGCAAAATCTAGATTTATCGAAAATGAGATTACAGTTTCGAAACCCACCTGTATTCCATCTTCAAATCTTAGGAGGAAAGCGAGAGAAGGGGTATAAAAGAGAGAGAGAAAAGGTAATGCGGTAACACGGGGCAGGTGAGGATAGGTGAATGGAAGCGAAGGGAGGTCAGATCAGGTCGGAGGATCGGGCGGACGTTGAGCAGGGTGGCCGGCATAAGGGAGAAGGCGGAGGATGTGGGAAGCGAGGAGACTATCAGTAGGAGAAAAGCCGCTCTTCAAGTTGAGATTAGGCAGCAGCTTTATTAAGGAGGATTCTGCCAGTCTTCAGGCGTGGACATCAGCGGAAGGAAAGACAATTAGCGCCGCTGACCAGTCCATCTGATGGCCTGTGTCCCACTGATGACAAATGAGGACGTTGTTGTTGTGTCCCCTCGATACAGCGTACTTATGTGGAGATAAACGCTCAGTGAGATTGGCGCCCGTGTTGTCAAAGTATTGCTTATTACAGGAGGCACAAGGAATAGCATAACTTCCCACCTTCGGGGTAGAAGGAGGACTGGTGTGGACCAGTTTGCAACGGAGAGTGTTCACCTGGCGAAAGATCTGCTTGCAGTTGAGAGGGTAAAGAGGGCGATGGAAAGAGCAGATCTCCTCAGTGTAGAGCAGGCTGAGGACGGGCAGGTGAGGATTCTCTTTAGGAGAGGAGTCGTGGTGTGCCCTGGATAATGCTACGTCGAGGACATGACGAGGGTAGCCCAGTTTA
>NC_061819.1:7015990-7033490 GCF_019202785.1 Penaeus chinensis | reverse complement strand
TATATATATATATATGACGTTTACCACTCAGGCGAATCGTTAGCACGAAGAGGTAGATTAATACGGCTGTGAAAAATCTTGTATTAATTTCGGGAACATTTCGAAAGTGTCATAATCCTGCATCATCAATGCTAAAGTAAGGTACCAAAAATAGGACAGTTAGATCCAATTATACAAATTATATGGTTCTGGGCATTGAGCAATACGTATCATATACGCATAATAATGGTATAATAATACGTAAAGATATATACAAATACATAGACTCATTAAATATATATACAAACAAAGTGATGAGGTCATGGCGTGAGGGACGTAGATAAAAATACTAAAATATGTGTTAGAAAACTGGTATGAGTGTTGTGGTAAATGCTCACGTATTATCGAGAAAGATGGTCTACTCAACGGGAGGACAGTTCTGAAGGACCTGCCCTTGTGTTGTAAGATCCGGTAACTTTGCCATCGTGAGGTTGATCCCACGTACCTAGCTTGGCAGCTAGAACTTGTAAATAAATATGACACTCTAGATAACAAGTCAGATATGTAATTTATAGGTTGTTTTAAAAGTATGATATAGTGTTAGTGAACGAAGCACAAAAGTATGGTATAGTGTTAGTGAACGAAGCACAAAAGTATGATATAGTGTTAGTGAACGAAGCACAAAAGTATGATATAGTGTTAGTGAACGAAGCACAAAAGTATGATATAGTGTTAGTGAACGAAGCACAAAAGTATGATATAGTGTTAGTGAACGAAGCACAAAAGTATGGTATTGTGTTAGTGAACGAACCACAAAAGTATGATATAGTATTAGTGAACGAAGCACAAAAGTATACCTAATATGGGGGTAGTTATTTTACAACAGTATTTCACTGTTTGCCGATTTCGACTTAACTTCCGTAACTTCCAAGACCTCATCACTATGGCGAGTTAATGATACGATGTTAAATCGCTATTCACACCACATAGATAATAGTTACGAGTCTAGACAATTTTGGATTAATTAAAAGTTAACTTCAACTTGTTACTTGAAATTATAGCCCATCGTTCGGGTTTTACATTTGACTTGTATACCTAAACAGATGTTGGAGCCGTGGGCTCCCCTGGGCCCCTCATACGCTGATACATTTTTAAGTTATCATGAACAAAACGGGCTAGAATGTGTGTGTGTGTGTGTGTGTGTGTGTGTGTGTGTGTGTGTGTGTGTGTGTGTGTGTGTGTGTGTGTGTGTGTGTGTGTTTCTACAAATATATATGAATTTACGTACATATGTATGTAAATATGAAAAGTTAGGGATAAAAGAGGAGTCTTATACGAATTACTGCAGCAGCCAACGCTTTTAAAGATAACAATTTATCAGTGAAATTCATTATTTCCCAATATCCCCAGTATCGCAACGTTTAACAGGTCTTAACACGTGCTTTAATGGGCCATTAACAAGTAAGTTTCCCTTACAATACCTTATTCTGTGTATATATAGGCAATCTTTTATTTTCGTTGAAAAAAATAAATTGTGCCAGGGAAATGGCCTAGATATGACATTTCAAAGTTGGACAATCGGTGAAAAAAGAGAAGAATGCATACAAGTACATTTTTTTTTGTTTTCCTTGCCAGTGTAATAGGGAGACGAGCATTGATATTTATCTCTGACAAGGAAGTTTAAATGTATGACTTTAAAGCTAGGAAAATTGTATTTCCATTCACAGTGATGGCCTAAAGTTTTATCTGTGAGGTTCTCCAAATCCCTTGCTCTTTGTTGTCGTGGGAGGGGCTTAGGAGACGGAGACTGAGGCCCAGTGTAGAGGATCCCCTTTGCCTTGGAGCGCAGTCCTCGCCTCAACAAAATTTGCATGCTCTTTCTTCTCCCCCCTCTTTTTGATTTCTCTTCTCCATCCCCATCTTTCGTCCACTTATCCTAATCGTTAACTCATGTGTACCCTTTTCGCCAAAATACTTGATCATAATGCGTCCCGAAACCCCACCTTATCGCTATATTTTGAATTCGCCGCTAATGATGGCCTTAGATGCTGACGCGGCAGAAAATGTTCAAGAAATAATAATAATTTATCAGTGAGGGAAGACTTTATATATATAAATGCACACACACGCACACAGGCAGACACACACACACACACACACACACACACACACACACAATGATAAGTATATATTCATTGCAGCACTACTGCGGCTTTCCGCTCAGATAATAATGGTGGCGAAAAGAATACAGAAAGAAAGAAAAAAAAGTAACTTCATTAGTTCGATTAGCCACTACTAGATGCTGTAGCCACGGCCCACGGTGTGTGTGTATGTATATATATATATATATATATATATATATATATATATATATATATATACTGCGTTTACACACACACACACACACACACACACACACACACACACACACACACACACACACACACACACACACACACACACACACATCTATATAAATGTATGCGTGTGTGTGTGTTTGTGTAAACGTATACATATACATGTGTATATATATATATGTGTGTGTGTTTGTGCGTGCACGCGTATATACATTTATATATATATATATATATATATATATATATATATATATATAATATATATGCACACACACACACACACACACACACACACACACACACACACACACACACACACACACACACACACACACACACACACACGCTCGTTACGTTAGGGATGGATTAAGACAAAATAATTAGATATATTAGCCATAGAGCATGTGCCAGTAAAAAAAGGGAGAAGAGAAAAGAGGAAAGAAAAAAAAATGTTTTAATAATAATAATAATAATAATAATAATAATAATAATAATTCACCTTGTTTTAAGATTTAATGCTATACGTGTATCTTAAAAAGCCGCAGTTTGTGTTCTCGGAGTTGCTTCTAGTATATAAACATTAGAAATTATATGCAATGACTTGTTATTTATTCATTCTGGTAATAACTTATATTATGGATTAATAACCTATAATACAGTTGAGGTCTACCATACATAATCTGATTACTGACTGAGAAAAAAGTAGTTGAAAAAATTGGCGTTAGCAGCTGGTATGATTTATAAAGGTATTAGTCGCTACTCTTCACAAGTACAGTATAAATTGTACTGAAGTTCTTTTATGTCAACTGCGTTAGGGCGTGGCCCTTATTATGTTGTAAAATTTATGTTAACTTTATAATCTATTTCATGTTGTATTACTGTGCATTAAGAATTTTACAAGGTCCGGGTTGGGATTAAATGAAAAAAAAAATATATATACAACATAGAAAGTTTAAAAATAATGCATAATCTTATAATGCATAGATCTTATCTGGATCTCCCAAGCAAGTGATGCTTTATCAAGATACATTAATTTGATTTAGAGTGGCAACTCAATGTGTCACATCACACAATATGAAATGTATTTCATTACACGTCACAAAGTGTAATGACACAGAGAGATGAATGTTGTAGTTTATAAATGAAATCAGGCAATTTGCCATGCGCAAAACACGATGACTAATGACAAACTTTTTAATTCAGTTACTCTACAAAATGGAAAAGGCAAGCGGGACGCAATGTTGATGAACTGAATCAGATCGTGTTGAATTAAAATCACGATTCCTATACGATTTTGTCAGGAGCGTCAATGGGGAGTGGGGGGGGGGGATGGAGAACAGTTGCCCCTCTTAAGATCTGGCCTACCCCCCACCCCCAAGGCCACAACCCAACAACTTTTAGAATTAATTAAATTTGATTACAGACACATAAAAACAGTGGATATTTATATACAGTAATACTAAATTTACCTCTTAACCAAAAGGTTCAAGAGCAGATGCTTGCTCCTAAACATGTATGTATTGTGATCACATCAGTATCACCAGTACAACGTTACTCAATCTTTTTCCATAAAACTGCACTGCAACTAGTGTCAGTAGAACTCACACACACACACACGCCCGCGAGTAAAATATCTCCGGAAGGGTACCACCATTAAAGTGTCTATATGCATAAACTTGTAAGTGCCAAAATCAGATTATAATAATGTGAAATATATAAGGAAGTATGTCCACGCGGCCTTGAAATAAAGTTTCTATTGTTGGATTTCTATTCTCTTGGGACAATGACGCAAGTCTTCTTTTTAAAGAACTTGTGTTGCATTACACTACGAGTATTACAGCATATGACATGCATTGAATATATGCGAAAGGGTGGTAGAGTTTACTCTGGAATGTCAACGAGATTGCGTTTATATTTGTTTTGCGTTTTTTGGTATGTGTGTAGTATTGAGTAAGAATTCACTGACTGACTGTGAGGAAATTTTATGGCTTGGTTACTAATACTCAGGGACCCCCCCATTAATCCGATGAACGTCTAGAGGCATAATGAACGTTAAGGATTCGCCACCAGTACAGATAAGAGTCTGCTAGCAATTAGTTTTTTTTTTTGTGTGGTAGACTTATGCACTTTGAAACTTCTCTTTTCCCTCTCCTTTCATTCTCTCTTCTTGTTCGCACCCCCCCCCCCCCCCGGCAAAGATTCCAACAGCATCGCAGGTGCTTGCTCTCCGATAAAACCTTATTCACTCCTTTACATTCTTATTGTTATACATATAAGAAGACACATTGTCTCGAACATTTCGCAGTCTCTGTTAATCAATTGTTTATTAGAGTAGATATGGGATAGGGTTTGTAATACATAATTTCCGGTTATCAGTAACGTTGTTCTTTATAATACAACTGGATTATGTTCCTGGAAATACTAATGGCGTGATGAAATAATGAAGGCTGTTATAAGCAAAGTTTTTTTAAGGCATAAGCACTTGTTGAACATTACCATTATTATAAGCTATCAGATGCATTAGTCTAATTAAAGATTCAGCCGAGACTTAACTGTTATTGTGGAATCAGAAATGTATTGTGGGGCAAGCTAACTTACTATTTACTTTAAATCAAGCGGAGGATATGTCCTAATTACCCACTAATAACATTCACTTTTACAGCGTCGTTGGTATCGAGTGGAGGGAGGGAGGCGAAAATGAAAAAAAATATCATAAGAAAATAACCATGAGAATGAATAGGGGAGAGCAGATGGAAAGGAAAAGGAGAAACCATTATAAGAAAGTTCTAAACGACTATAAAAGAAGACAGATTGAAAGGGCAGAGAAAGAACTAGAGACAGGGAAAATGTAAAATGAGAGAGAGGAAGAGATAGAGAAACAATGAGAGAAATAGAAAGAAAGCATTGTGGAGAAGGAAGGAGGAGGAAGAAGAAACCGAAGGAAAGGAAACCTTCTGATCTGCCAGCCCACCAGCCAGCCACCAGCCAGCCACCAACCAGCCAGCCAACCAGAACTAGAAAGAGAAAAGAAGCGAAAGAAGAAGAAACCGAACCAGAGAAAAGGGAAACTTCTGTCTTATAGTACCAGTGATACGCAAGGATAGTTTCAGTCTGTGACTCCTTGGTTTTCACGCACATGACGCCTTTCCTTTCCTTCCCATTGTTTCTGCAGTTAGAAATCCATAGACTGTAAAAAGTAAGAGGTATGTTAACGTGTGATGAGGATGATATTGATAATGATAATGGTAACGTTAATAATGGTAAAGATAATGATAACAATAATGATAATGATAATGTTAATGATGATGATAATGATTGATAATACTTAAATGATGATGGTGATAGTAATGAGGATGAAGATGATGAAAGTCTGGAACAATAAATACTTACAGAACTTATAGCATTTGCCTCACATTAAATAACCTAGATCATGAGGCATTTTGAACTATGACGCGATCTTGCAATTGTTAATTTATTTGTAACAGGATGATGATTTAGGGTGATTCAATCTTAGTCAGTCGATAAAATAATATCATATCTCGTCCTTTAATTACTGTATCAATGAGGGCATTACCTCCTTCACTGAACTGTGTATATAGCATGATAAGAACAGAATTTTGATGATGATGATAATGATTATAATGGTATAGTGCTACTGCTATGACTAATAATAATATAATTAGCACTAATAACATTAACAGTGCCAATAACGCAAAACACTAGCGATAATAACAATAATAGTAATAATGACGATGATAATGGTGATATGATAATAATAATAAGAATGATTACAGAGTAGTAATAATGTTAGTAAGTACTACTGTTAGTATCCTTTTTCCGTGTTCTTCTTATCAATTATCAATAATCACCATCTTCATAACTGTCATGATTATTAATATAAGTAAAGGCAAATCGTAAAACAGAGCTAGTAATACCTAATATTGGCCATACTAAACAGCAACAATTACAGCCACACGTCATTTCACAATATGCATAACAGGCCTGCATTCATCATCACCATTCCTCGTCAATTTCGTTATTATTGATATTATTATGTTTTTATTTTCTTTATACTTGACTATATGTGGTATTATATGTGTTCTTTTCCACTTAAATTTCGACTTATGTGACAGTCAGGCAGAACCTTCATAACCTGTATGAACTATACAGTAAGGTCGACAATATCAAGAAAAGGATATGAATGGCATCAGGAATCTGAAGTTACTGTTGTTTCTGAATCAATGTTAGTGAGTACTATGTGTGAGGCAGTCTTCCTTTGACGCTCCACATGAGTTGTATTGGTACAAAGTTGTTCCATAAAATGTGCACTGTGTACCTGCCACTTCCAATGGAATAATGTACAAAGTGACCAAACTCGTCTGGGTGATGTGTTAGGGGTGGATCCCAAGAACATTTATTCAAACTTGGAAGTCTTTTTTACCCATTTATCAGACTTCTAATTAACGGTAAATCTAATAAAGACCGAGTTTATGTAGAACGTAAATCATATTTCACTTAAGCGAAATCAAGGGAGAAGCTAAGTTCTTGCTTCATTAGCATATCTACATATCCCCCAAAATACAAGGAAGTTAGTCATGAAAGAGTGTTTTAAGCCTCGCAGAATTATGACACAAAACTTTAATTCATTGTGTCTCTACTGAATGCGGCTGTTTATGCTTTACAAGTACGTTTGTGAATATTTCTTTAGATGTAGAATACATGTCTGCTCACGAATCTTGTCCACCATAGTGTTAATAGCGGCGAGAGAATGATTGCATATCTAAACTGTCGTATTAGTATCTCCTGCTATGGTAATTCTCACCTTCCATACTGCTATTATGAGAGTATATGGTAAGTGTGAGTCTGAATAAACACCAAAATCTACAACTTCACACTTTCCAGAACGAAGACACGCATAAAATGGTGGACAAAGTTGTTCTCTCTACTAGACACAACTATATGAAATAATGTCCTTCTCTACAACAGCAACATCACTGCACCATGCCTCATGTATCTACACCCTTTAGCCAAGCATTTTAGACGAAAACAATTTTAGTCGCTACAGGTCACAAGAACAAATTCGGGGGTCTAAATCTCGTCAAGGTTGACACATTCCTATCTATGGATAACACTGAAGAAAATTCGCAGTATGTGATCAGGAAAGGCGGGAGAAGTTATGGGCGTTGCCGAAAATGCCAAAGAACATTTTACCGTATCATAGAGGATCGCCATTTACGTCGGCGAGATCAGTGTTTTACCTAATTTCAAATGGTCGAGAATTTTTAAACAGTCGTAATGGACATACGGGCATGACAAAGACATTGGTCAGCAATATATTAATCAGATCCAGAAATATCAGAATGATAAAAAAAAAAAAAAAAACGTATTGACAGTGGTAATGAGAAGGTTGAAAGTAATGATTATATGTGACAAATATATTAAACTGTTTGGAAGATACAGATTTCAACTATTACTTTTACTGCTACAGACATGGGGCTGGTCACGATCGGCGAGGAGATTCATTTTGAAGTACACAGATGGATTGACGGAAGGATCACTGAATATCCCCGTAAGTCTTAGTATATAAAGTTATAGTAATTCATTAATAATTATGTATGCGGATTCAAACGGATCTTAAACTTAAATTAAAATTGAGAAAATAATAAAATTAATGAAGAGGCATAAAGAGATAATGACAAGCAAATCGCGCATAATAAGGAGAACTACAATATTTCTCTAAAAAAGTTACGAACAAAGAAAGAAAGATCATCTGCCATTACATATTCAACAGTTAGATTCACAATGAAAAATGACATTTCATTTGTGTATCAGTACACAATAACAAAAAGAAACCGAGTTCCTGAACCAGCCTACAATCAGAGTTCCATGAAGGCCTCAGTATAACCATTCCACGAAGAGCATCCACACCAAACCGTATTCTTAGGTTAAAATGCCTCTACTTCGATCTTTCACCATTTTCGCCATGCTTTTATCCGCAGTAAATGTGGCACTTGGATTTCTGCTCCCGTTGCCAGAGTCGTTCCAAGTCATCACAGAAAACAGCCTGATCTACCTACACAACTCGGCGCAGCCACTGTTTCCCTTGAAAGTGTAGCACTCGAGGCAACAAGAGATGACATTCAGATGTATCTGTAATAACAAAGGGTTTTATGTTACATAAATACATTTATAATACTCGTACGTAACGAATAAAGAGAAGCGTAGCAAAAGAATCTGGGGCTTAACCTACCTTGCAGAATAGTTTCGGAGTGAGATGACAGGAAGCGGATAGGAGGAGCAAGGCCGGTGGAGGAAAGACATTGCAGTGGAATGATTGCGGTTTTTGGATGATTGTATATAGGTTTGTTTGTGTACGTTGTATGTATTCATAATGTATATATATTACACATTTATCTTTCTGTATATTATATATATATGTATATGAAGTTATATATTATATATATGTATATGAAGTTATATATTATATATGTATATGAAGTTATATATTATATATATGTATATGAAGTTATATATATATTATATATATATATGAAGTTATATATTATATATATATGAAGTTATATATTATATATATTTATATGAAGTTATATATTATATATATGTATATGAATTTATATATTATATATATGTATATGAATTTATATATTATATATGTATATGAATTTATATATTATATATATGTATATGAATTTATATATCATACATATGTTCACACTCACACACACATATTATGGATTTTATATATTATGTATATGTATATGATCTATATATATTATATATATTATAAAATACATATAATATTATATATATGTTTATATATTGTATATATATTTCTATATTGTATATATATCTATAGATCAAACCTATGTAATAATATGTTATATGTAATACATATAGTATATGTATAATATATATATATATATATATATATATATATATATATATATATATGTAATAGATATATGTATATATATTATATATCATACTTATGTATACATACAATATAAATAAGCAATACATATATATATATATATATATATATATATATATATATATATATATATATATATACTATATACATATTTGTATATGTGCGTGTGTATGTGCGCGCGCGCCTTCATTATGTATATATATGTGTGTGTATGTACATTGTACACGCACATGCACATGCGCACACACACACACATAAATGTGCTTGTATATATAATTATATAATATATACATATATATATATATATATATATGTATATATATACACAATATATTTGTGTATATATACACAATATATATGTATATACATACACAATATATATGTGTATATACATACACAATATATATGTGTACATATATACACAATATATATGTATATATATACACAATATATATGTATATATATACACAATATATATGTATATATATATACACAATATATATGTGTATATATATACACAATATATATGTATATATATACACAATATATATGTATATATATACACGCAATATATATGTATATATATATATATATATATATATATATATATATATATATATACACACAACATATATGTATATATACACAATATATATGTATATATATACACAATATATATGTGTATATATATACACAATATATATGTATATATATACACACAATATATATGTATATATATACACAATATATATGTATATATACACACAATATATATATAAATATATATATATATATATATATATATATATACACAATATATATATGTATATATACACAATATATATGTATATATATACACAATATATATATGTATATATACACAATATATATGTATATATATACACAATATATAGTTATATATATACACAATATATATGTATATATATATATATACACAATATATATGTATATATATACACAATATATATGTATATATATACATAATATATATGTACATATATACACAATATATATGTTTATATACACACACAATGTATATGTACATATATACACAATATATATGTATATATACACACACAATATATATGTACATATATACACAATATATATGTATATATATACACACACAATACATATGTATACACACACAATATATATATATGTATATATTATATATATTCAAATACATAAATTCATCTTTACATAAACACATAAATGTATATGCATATATATATATATATGTATATATATTCACACACGCATTTATCTCTAGCATTTTTTGTTGAAACTATTATATGCATGGTTTAAACTTGACCATTAGAATACATAGTTAAGTCAGGCGAAGAGGATGTATAATTGAAATGAATATATTCATATTTCATTATTTATAGAATGGATTGGTTCACTTTGAAAGGAGGCAGTCGCTGCACTTGTAGGTAGATCGGGCTGTTCTCTTTGATGACTTGGAACGATTTCGGGTACGGGAGTACAACTGGCGAAGGTACTTGTAAGAAAAGTCCCATTGCAATATCCAATGCGAATGATATCATGACGAAAATGAAGAAATATCGTAGATGAAACATATTCATTTGATAATACATACACTTAGAGTTAATGCCAATGATATTTGCCCTGATATGATTATATAGTAATCTTCAGGGAACTTTGAGAAGGTTTTCCGAGTGCTTTTTCTCTAAATGTTGATCGAGAATAAGTTCAGGTTTGGGGATAGTTAGGACTTCGGTTTCATGTAATTGGGTTGTCATAAAGAAATTAATATATAATTTCTTGTAAAGCAACATTCATGTGAGTATTTAAACATGACCATTTTTATTAATTATTATTATAGAAGAAAAGTAACGTTTCTCAGCATATTTGCTTATATATAATTTATGTTTTTTTCAATAATGGTCTGTTTTTACATATGTATAATTATTGGCGTATATTTGCATTTGTGGTACTAAGTATCATTTCCTTGAAATGTATACTATAGAGTTACCAAACAATGAACCTTTCTCCATTGATATTGTTAATTTTAGTTTCAATTATTTTCATGTTACTTTCATGTTCATCATTTTCACTTTTGTATGTTTTCAGTGCATTTATATACAAATGCTTAGGACAAGCAATTCTGGTATTTTTCAGAACAATGAGAATATTATGTATGTCTATATTTATTTGTTTATGCATATTTTGTTTAGGCTGTTAGTCTTTCACCAAATTGTCTGCTAATTTCTAGTGACTGTTTTCACTATGATACCACAATATTAAATGTTATAGATATGAATGTTCCTGAGCATAATGCATTGTTATCGTCCATGGTATTTCATTTGTTTGTGTTTACTAAAGCATATTGCTAAATGTAATCTCAATCGATTTTGTTCATTTCGATGTTAGTATTCAAACCGATATGTTTCTTGAAAACAATACAATTGTATTTTTTGTATAGTCTGATACACTTTGAAGGGAACCTGTCACTACGCTGGATTTTGTAGGTAACTTGATTTCACTACGGAAGTATATAATCGACAGTGGCAGAAGGAATGCTATTTTCAATATGAATCAACCGTGACATTTACGCCTCCTTATTGTTCCCAGAGCACCTTTTCTGAAAACCTTGACCAAAAATGAATCCGGATTGGAAATTTAGGTATTCGTTTTTGTCAAAGGAATGTGGTATACGTTATGGTAAATCTCCATTCCCTTGACTGTGGAAACGGACTAATATTTAATGTTATGGGTAATTTTATGTTAGAACTTTTGTTGCCTTTTGTGTTTTTTTATATTTCATGTCCGAGTTTTGCTTGTCAATATATGTTCATTTCTTATTTTATACCCCTTTTCCTTTTTACAGCTTAAACTGTCAGGTTAGCGCCATGTGCATTACTATATGTGCTTAAATAAAAACAAATATGAATATTATTATGCATCATCATTATCAGTATAAAGCATGTCGTCCTATTTGTAGGTTACTATTATGTGTGATGACCTGTTATAATTTCGGGTACAGAGGTACAGGCAGAGAAAGGAGAAAACACATTCTAAATTATGACGATAAAGAGAAAATACGTAGCAGAGACATGATCAGCTAATAATAAACTTGCTAAAGATAGTGGTACTGGTATGATAAACCGCACTCTATAGGGAACTTCAGTAAGCTTTCCTGTGTACCTTTCTTTAAAACGTTGACATAGCTTGAACTCAGATTTTAGGGACTTAGGGTTTATAAAGAAAGTGATGTTATACTATATCATAATTTTTCATTCACACGTAAGAATGAGTCTTACAAAGTTTATTACTTATTTATATAAGAAATATCGTTACGTTTCTCGGCATATTTGGTTAGATATCATTTAAGTTTTTTTAGTCTTTCAAATTGTCCTTGTTTACTTAAAATATACGTGCTATTTATATTTACCGTTTACCATATTTTAATGGAATTTAGAGGACCAGACTGACTCCAAGTGTGTAAATATTTGTGCATAGCTAAAATTTTGGTCATAAATATTATTGGGCATACTTAATTACTATTTGCTTTGTACTTACTTAAATGATGCATAGTACTTAGGTTAGTATTTTTCTTAATTCTTCGGGAAAAATGCATTTAACAAAGACTTTAATATTTCTTCACTTATTTTTTTTTTCAGTTTCAATATCATTAGGAATAAAAATGACATTTTTGTATTTTAATATCCCTCTTTCCCTATCTATCTATACCTTTCTATGTGCATCTGTGCCTGTACGCGTATATATCTTGCAATTTATAAAATGTTTAATAGACCAAAACACACAGGCTAAATCTTGTCAGCATTTTTGTATGAATGCAAAATATAATAGTTATACCTAAGTTATAACATAAATATCAAGAGACAGAACTACTACTCATACTATTACTGACATCGCAAATGAAACGAATAAGGTCATTAAAGGATGGTCAAGTCTTTACTTAGAAAACATATTTTCGCTTGGATTTCTTTTGCCACTGCCTGTGCCAGTTGTACTATCGTATCCGAAATTGCTCCAGGTCATCATAGACAACAATTCGATTTACCTACAAAATGCAGCGTATTTTCAGTGTATCAGTCTATCGAATAAAGAATTGGTTTACAAATATTTCCTTGGTGCATATTTTCCTTATATCTCTAGAATTTTTCAGATGGGACAGAACATACTGAGACTGACACTCAATGAAAGTCTAGCTAAACATTACATTTCAAAATAATTTTCAGGAGTCCGTACTATAAGTTTAGTTATGCGTCAATATGTTTATTTGTATTTAATCATATATCTATCTACCAATGTAGATATTTATGTACTTATATTGATTGATCTATACATAATTATGTTAACATTATCTCTGTATTTCTATATATGTATCTATTCATCTCTCGCTATGTATCTATTTCTATCTACGTATCTATATTTATCTATCTTCAAATACCCCTATATCTATATATCTGTAACATTAACCCTCCCTCGCAATCTGTCTCTATCTCCATCTATTTCTGTATCTGCATGTATCTATATCCCTCTCGCTTTATCTATCTATATCTCCCTACACCTATATATATCTGCATCAGTCTCCCTCACTCTATCTCTGTTCATCTATCTTCATCTATAGATAAATTAAGATATTGATACATACACATACACATATATGTAGTTATTAATGGATACAGATATTGATAGATACATATAATATAGAGATATTGATAGATACATATAATATAGAAAGATATTGATATATACATATAACATAGAGATGTATTGACAGATACATATAGAGAGATATTACAAGGTACAGAAAGATACACATACAGAAATATTGATAGATACATTTAGAGAGATATTACAAGGTACAGAAAGATACACATACATAAATATAGAGAGATATGGATAGATACAGATATAGACAGACATATATAGATATATATATAGATACAGAGATATGGACATATACGTATAGATATATAAATAGATAGATACAGGTATAAATAGATACATGTGAGAATAGAAACATGTAAAAATAAAAATAGACCGATAGATAGCAAGATAAATGCAGATACATATCTAGAGATGGAGATAGATTCAGACACATATTTAGAGATGAGCATGGATAACCATAGATAGGGATGTAGATATCATATATATATAGCGGTATAAAAAGAGAGATAAAATTGCAGATACATATAGATAAAGGTATAGATGAATAGACATATAAATATAAAAAAAATAGATAAATAGATATAGATATAAAAATCTAGATAAATTGACATAGATGGAAAAATCTAGATAAATAGACATAGCTAGAAATAATATAGATAAATAAACATGTGAGATATAGATAGATTTTTAATAACAGATAGACATTGAATATACTGAAGTAAGGAATCGGCATTTTTGTACCATTATGTAATAATGCAGAAAATATATGACCCGGAAGTTATACTCAGTTTACATATAGTCGCTCAGTATTTTTGTCCGATCTTCTGGAATTGAATTAGTGATCAAGAAGATATATAGACAAAGAAAATATATATTCTTTATTAGATGGCTTGATACACTTTGTAAGGAACCAGTCGCTGCGCTGCATTTTGTAGGTAAATAGGGCTGTTATCTGTGATGACTTTGAACGATTTTGGGTACGGGAGTACAACTGGTGCAGGCAGTGGCAGAAGAAATCCAAATGCCACATTGGCCACGTATAAAATAGTGGCGAAAATGTAGAAAAATCGTAGTGGAGACATTTTCACATAATAATGCACGTACATATAATGATAAGGATATTAACACAAGTAGGACTATATAGTATTATTCTGGGAACGATGTGAAGGTGTTCCGAGCACGCTGATTGTATAGGAACGTGGATTTTCTGATATTGTGTTTCTAAAAGGAATTAATATAATTTGCACATAACATATTGAATCATCATTTTACGATTTTCCTTGATGTTTATACATTTTTTAATAAACACCTTACCTTCCTTCAGTGAAGTTTTTCATTTCAGCTCCGATATCAGTAATAGGAAAAGTAGTATTCTTTATCTTGATATTATAATCTTTATATTACTTCAAAGTGTTGGTAATGCTGAGTCTGCGTTCTGCTGTTCTATTAGATGTATCTTCGACATTTAAGAAATTACATAAGATATACACTTGGACACAAGATATAGATATATACATATATAGATACAGAGAAAGATTATATATAATTATATATATATGTATATATAATCTGTCTCAGTATCTATATCATATATGCATCTCTCTATATATCTCGTATATATCTATATCTATGTGTCCAAGTGTGTATATATATAAAGTTTAATACATATATAATATATGAGTAGCCAGACGTTGATATATATATATATATATATATATATATATATATATATATATTTATACAAATATATTTATATGTGAGTAGTTAGATGATATATTCGTATATATATATGTGTATATATATATATATATATATATATATATATATATATTCATACCGTAAGTATCTTTATATATACACAGATATTTATATATATATATATATATCCATATATATATATGTCTATATATCCATATATATATGTATATATATCAACATATATATGTCTATATATCCATATATATGTCTATATATCCATATATATATGTATATATATCCATATATATATGTATATATATATGTATATATATATGTATATATATCCATATATATATGTATATATCCATATATATATATATATATATATATATATATATGTGTATATATCCATATATATATGTATATATATCCATATATATATATATATATATATATATATATATATGTATATATCCATATATATGTATATATCCATATATATATGTATATATATCCATATATATGTATATATATCCATATATATGTATATATATCCATATTTATATGTATATATATCCATATTTATAGGTATATATACATATTTATAGGTATATATATCCATATTTATATGTATATATATACATATTTATAGGTATATATATCCATATTTAATGTATATATATCCATATTTATATGTATATATATCCATATTTATATGTATATATATCCATACTTATATGTATATATATCCATACTTATATGTATATATATCCATACTTATATGTATATATATCCATACTTATATGTATATATATCCATACTTATATGTATATATATCCATATATATGTATATTTATCCATATATATGTATATGTGTCCATATATATGTATATTTATCCATATATATGTATATGTATCCATATATATGTATCCATATATATGTATCCATATATATGTATATATATCCATATATATGTATATATATCCATATATATGTATATATATATTCATATATATATGTATATATATTCATATATATGTATATATATTCATATATATGGATATATATTCATATATATATGGATATATATTCATATATATATATGGATATATATCCATATATATGTATATATATTCATATATATGTATATATATATATATATATATATATATTCATATATATATCCATATTTATTCATATATAAAGGGATATATATCCATATAATATATATAGAAATATATATAGGGATATATATCCATATAATATATATAGAAATATATATAGGGATATATATCCATATAATATATATAGAAATATATATAGGGATATATATCCATATGATATATATAGAAATATATATAGGGATATATATCTATATAATATATATAGAAATATATATAGGGATATATATCCATATAATATATATTGAAATATATATAGGGTTATATATACATATAATATATATTGAAATATATATAGGGATATATATCCATATACTATATATAGAAATATATATAGGGATATATATCCATATAATATATATAGAAATATATATAGGGATATATATCCATATAATATATATATAAATATATATATAGGGATATATATCCATATAATATATATAGAAATATATATAGGGATATATATCCATAATATATATAGAAATATATATAAGGATATATATCCATATAATATATATAGAAATATATAAAGGGATATATATCCATATAATATATATATATAAATATATATCCATATAATATATTTAGAAATATATATAGGGAGATTGATATTTCCATCCTGATAAAAGTTAAATCAAAAGTGTTT
>NC_061819.1:7008490-7010990 GCF_019202785.1 Penaeus chinensis | reverse complement strand
GATACAGATCTATAGATATCGACAGATAGATATATGTAGATGCATATATCGACAGATAGATAAATATAAATTCAGATAAAGACATGTCGATATATACATATAGTAAGAGATAAATAGATATCGACAGAAATACATGCAGATAAAGACTTTTCAATACTAATTATATATATAGGGAGATGGATTTAGATAGATACATGTATTATATCTATCACTTCCATGTTGACAGAAAATATTTCTCATAATGATTAAATAAATTATTATTTGTTATTAGTTCTACCTTTTGGAAAGCTATTGATAAATGACACAAATACAAACACAGTGATAATTGTAGATACAAATCTATAGATATCGACAGATATATAAATGTAGATACAGATCTATATATATCGACAGATAGACAATTGTAGATACAGATATGTAGATATCGACAGATAGATAATTGTATATACAGATCTATAGATATCGACAGTTAGATATTTGTAGATACAGATCTATAGATATCGACAGATAGATAATTGTAGATACAGATCTATAGATATCGACAGATAGATAATTGTAGATACAGATCTATAGATATCGACAGATCGATAATTGTAGATACAGATCAATAGATATCGCCAGATCGATAATTGTAGATACAGATCAATAGATATCGACAGATAGATAATTGTAGATACAGATCAATAGATACCGACAGATAGATAATTGTAGATACAGATCAATAGATATCGACAGATAGATAATTGTAGATACAGATCAATAGATATCGACAAATCGATAATTGTAGATACAGATCAATAGATATCGACAGATCGATAATTGTAGATACAGATATGTAGATATCGACAGATAGATAATTGTAGATACAGATCTATAGATGTCGACAGATAGATAATTGTAGATACAGATCTATAACTAACGACAGATAGATAAAAATAGATACAGATCTACAGATATCGACAGATACATAAAAGTAGATACAGATCTATAGATATCGATAGATGCATAAAAGTAGATACAGATCTATAGATATCAACAGATAGATAAAAGTAGATACAGATCTATAGATATCAACAGATAGATAAAAGTAGATACTGATCTATAGATATCGACAGATAGATAAAAGTAGATACAGATCTATAGATATCGACAGATAGATAAAAGTAGATAGAGATCTATAGATATCGACAGATAGATAAAAGTAGATAGAGATCTATAGATATCGACAGATAGATAAATGTAGATACAGATCTATAGATATCGACAGATAGATAAAAGTAGATACAGATCTATAGATATCGACAGATAGATAAAAGTAGATACAGATCTATAGATATCGACAGATAGATAAAAGTAGATACAGATCTATAGATATCGACAGATAGATAAAAGTAGATACAGATCTATAGATATCGACAGATAGATAAATGTAGATGCAGATATCGACAGATAGATAAATGTAGATGCAGATATCGACAGATAGATAAATGTAGATGCAGATATCGACAGATAGATAAATGTAGATGCAGATATCGACAGATAGATAAATGTAGATGCAGATATCGACAGATAGATAAATGTAGATACAGATATCGACAGATAGATAAATGTAGATACAGATATCGACATGTCGATAGATACATGTAGTAAGAGATAAATATAAATATATGCAGATACAGATAAAGACATATCAATACAAATATATATAAAGGGATATGGATATAGATAGATACATTGATTATTTTCTATCATTTCCATCTTGATAGAAAATATTTTTCAATAGTGTTTAGATAAATTATTATTTTCTATTAGTTCCACCTTTTGGAAAGCTATTGATAAGTTTAGTTAAAATTTGTTGGAGATGTAAGGAAAACATATTTATAAAATTAGACTTTTATTGGATGGCTTCATACACTTTGAAGGGAACTAGTCGCTGTGCTCCATTTCGTAGGTAAATCGGGCTATTGTCTGTGATGACCTGGAACGATTTTGGGTAAGGCAGAACAAGCGGGACTGGCGCAGGCAGTGGCAGAAGAAATCCAAGTGCTACATTGGCTAGGGAGAAAATCATGGCGAAAATGGAGAAAAATCGTAATAGATACATTTTCACTTAAGAAAGCACTTTGAGTTAATGATAGCTATATTTGGCCTGACATGATTATATAGTAGTCTTATGGGAACTTTGAGAAGGTTCCCCGAGTGCATTTTCTTAACGCATTGGTCGAGAAGGAACTTAGATTAGAGATTGTTTAGGAACTCGGATTTGCTAATGTCATTGTGTTGGTGTGAATAAAATATGTACATAGGCTTTTGAATTATCAATTTATGATTCTCAATGATTGCCTTGCATTTATTTTGATGTTTGTATTATTATATCAGTGTATTCATAACAAATATGCTGACGAGGCTGACCCTGCAGTTTCTTGGTCTATAAGTGGAACTTTCACATTAGTAGAAAATAAGTATTTTAAAAACAATGACAGCATTGTCAATATAGACT
>NC_061819.1:7000990-7003490 GCF_019202785.1 Penaeus chinensis | reverse complement strand
ATAGATATCGACAGATAGATAATTGTAGATACAGATATATAGATATCGACAGATAGATAATTGTAGATACAGATATATAGATATCGACAGATAGATAATTGTACATACAGATATCGACAGATAGATAATTGTAGATACAGATATCGACAGATAGATAATTGTAGATACAGTTATCGACAGATAGATAATTGTAGATACAGATATCGACAGATAGATAATTGTAGATACAGATATCGACAGATAGATAATTATAGATACAGATATCGTCAGATAGATAATTGTAGATACAGATATCGACAGATAGATAATTGTAGATACAGATATCGACAGATAGATAATTGTAGATACAGATATCGACAGATAGATAATTGTAGATACAGATATCGACAGATAGATAATTGTAGATACAGATATCGACAGATAGATAATTGTAGATACAGATATCGACAGATATATAATTGTAGATACAGATATCGATAGATAGATAATTGTAGATACAGATATCGACAGATAGATAATTGTAGATACAGATATCGACAGATAGATAATTGTAGATACAGATATCGTCAGATAGATAATTGTAGATACAGATATCGATAGATAGATAATTGTAGATACAGATATCGACAGATAGATAATTGTAGATACAGATATCGTCAGATAGTTAATTGTAGATACAGATATCGACAGATAGATAATTGTAGATACAGATATCGACAGATAGATAATTGTAGATACCGATATCGACAGATAGATAATTGTAGATACAGATTTATAGATATCGACAGATAGATAATTGTAGATACAGATTTATAGATATCGACAGATAGATAATTGTATATACAGATCTAGAGATATCGACAGATAGATAATTGTAGATACAGATATAGAGATATCGACAGATAGATAATTGTACATACAGATATATAGATATCGACAGATAGATACTTGTAGATACAGATATAGAGATATCGACAGATAGATAATTGTACATACAGATATATAGATATCGACAGATAGATAATTGTACATACAGATATATAGATATCGACAGATAGATAATTGTACATACAGATATATAGATATCGACAGATAGATAATTGTACATACAGATATATAGATATCGACAGATAGATAATTGTACATACAGATCTATGGAAATCGACAGATAGATAATTGTAGATACAGATATATAGATATCGACAGATAGATAATTGTACATACAGATCTATGGAAATCGACAGATAGATAATTGTAGATACAGATCTATAGATATCGACATATAAATAATTGTAGATACAGATCTATAGATATCGACAGATAGATATATGTAGATACAGATATCGACAGATAGATATATGTAGATGGAGATATCGACAGATAGATAAATGTAGATGGAGATATCGACAGATGTGCTCCATTTCGTAGGTAAATCGGGCTATTGTCTGTGATGACCTGGAACGATTTTGGGTAAGGCAGTATAAGCGGAACTGGCGCAGGCAGTGGCAGAAGAAATCCAAGTGCTACATTGGCTAGGGAGAAAATCATGGCGAAAATGGAGAAAAACCGTAGAAGATACATTTTCACTTAAGAACGCACTTTGAGTTAATGATAGGTGCATTTGCCCTGACTTGATTATATAGTAGTCTTATGGGAACTTTGAGAAGGTTCCCCGAGTGCATTTTCTTAACGCTTTGATCGAGAGGGAACTAAGATTAGAGATTGTTTAGGAACTCGGATTCGCTAATGTCACTGTGTTGTGTCCTTGGATTTATTGTGAATTTTGGTGGTAAATATAATGTATTATTATATCAGTGTATTCATAACAAATATACTGGCAAGGCTGGCCCTGCAGTTTCTTGGTCTAATAAGATATTGACAGATTGATAAATGTAGATACAGAGAAATACATGTCGATAGATACATGTAGATACAGATAAATAGAAATAGACAGATAGATAAATGTAGATACAGAGAAATACATGTCGATAGATACATGTAGATACAGATAAATAGAAATAGACAGATAGATAAATGTAGATACAGAGAAAGACATGTCGATAGATACATGTAGATACAGATAAATAGAAATAGACAGATAGATAAATGTAGATACAGAGAAAGACATGTCGATATATACATGAAGATACAGATAAATAGATATAGACAGATAGATAAATGTTGATACAGATGAAGACATGTCGATATATACATGTAGATACAAATAAATAGATATATACAAGTAGATACAAATAAATAGATATATACAAGTAGATACAAATAAATAGATATATACAGATATATAAATATTGATACAGATGAAGACATGTCAATAGATACAGATAGATAAATGTAGATACAGATGAAGACATGTCAATAGATACAAATTGATAAATGTAGATACAGATCTATAGATATCGACAGATAGATAATTGTAGATACAGATCTATAGATATCGACAGATAGATAATTGTAGATACAGATCTATAGATATCGACAG
>NC_061819.1:6981591-7000890 GCF_019202785.1 Penaeus chinensis | reverse complement strand
TTATGAACTCGGATTCGCTAATGGCATTGTGTTGTGGCTTTGGATTTATTGTGATATTTGGTAGTAAATATTCTTGGTCTAATAAGATACTGACAGATTGATAAATGTAAATACAGAGAAATGTTGATACAGATGAAGACATGTCGATAGATACATGTAGATACAAATAAATAGATATAGACAGATAGATAAATGTTGATACAGAGAAAGACATGTAGATAGATACATGTAGATATATACATGTAGATATATACATGTAGATATAAATAGATATCGACAGATAAATAAATGTAGATACAGATAAAGGCATATCGATAGATACATGTAGATATAGATAAATAGATATCGACAGATAGATGAATGTAGATACAGAATCGATTTTTTTCTTGATTTATATCTGCCTGACATCTGAAAAAAAGAAAAAAAGATGTCAAAATATTTCCAGATGCAAATGATTGACAATATTAATGTGTTGACTCAAGTTGAAATAAATTTGATTACCTGGAACGATTTTGGGTAAGGCAGTACAAGCGGAACTGGCGCATTGGCTAGGGTGAAAATCACGGCGAAAATGTAGAAAAATCGTAGTGGAGTCATTTTTCCCAAAGAATGCACGTACAGTTAATGATACATATATTTGCACTAACATGATCATAAAGTACTATTCTGGGAACTTTGAGAAGGTTCCCCGAATGCATTGGTCGAGAATGACCTTAGATCAGAGTTTGTTTAGAAACTCAGATTTGCTAATGCCATAGTTGCTATAAATAAAAGCTAAACATAGGGTATGTAATTATTTGTATTTATATTTGCTGTGATGGTTGATAGTAAAAATAGTGTTTGTATTATTATATCAATATACTAATCTAGAAAATTAAAAACATTGTAAGCAATAGTTATATGTATACAACTGTTTACAATTAAACGCTGATATGTAGTTATATATCTCTTATGTATGGGTATCGATAAAGATATGCAGGGATATATATATGTATACTGTATATAGACTGCATAAATAAATATGTATATATAAGAATAGTTATATATAGATATAGAATGTCTGATATATTTATAAGAATAGTTATATATAGATATAGAATGTCAGATATATATATAAGAATAGTTATATATAGATATAGAATGTCAGATATATATATATATATATATATATATATATATATATATATATATATATATATATATATATATAGAATGTCATATATATAGATATCGGATATCAGATATATATATATATATATATATATATATATATATATATATAATGTCAGATATATATATATATAGATATAGAATGTCAGATATATATATAGATATAGAATGTCAGATATATATATATATATATATATATATATATATATATATAGATAGATATAGAATGTCAGATATATAGATATAGAATGTCATATATATAGATATAGAATGCCATATATATATATAGATATAGAATGTCAAATATATATATATATATATATATATATATATATATATATATATAGAATGTCAGATACATGTATAGCTATAGAATGTCAGATACATATATATATATATCAAATGTCAGATATATATATATATATATATATATATATATATATATATATATATATATATATATATAGATATATAATGTCATATATATGTACAGATATAGACAAAAAGTATAGATAAAAATAGATGTAGATAGAGACAAGTCGATAAGCATGTGCAACATATATAGATATATGAATATAGATCGAGAGATAGGTAGATACACTTATGTATATAGTTAAATATATCCATAGAGAGAGAATTTAGGTGCAGATACGAGTCTGATAAGCAAAGTTTATAAACGAGTAGATACTTCGATATGAATAGATACTTACAGAGATACACATAGAGGTATATGAAGACAGATAAACATAAGTAGGTGAATAGAGATACGTAAATAGATGATACATAGTGAGATGAACTGATACAAATACATATATAAAAAGGTACATGGGTAGATAGAAGTAAATAATTAATTACAGATATTGAGATTATGTATCAATACAAAAACATAGATAAGTTATTGTCCATATATTCCATCTGATTTGAGAAATCCTGATAACTTTGATAATTTATTTTGGAGATGAAGGAAAATATAAATCAAAAATTATTTTTCAACTCAAAATTTTTATTATATGGCATGATACACCAGTCGCTGCGCTACATTTCGTAGGTAAATTAGGCTAGTGTCTGTAATGATTTTTGGTATATATACCTCAGCAGCTCAGAGTAGATAGTTAATATGGAGCTAGTTAGATCCCAGTTGCACTCTCCTTTTAGTGGGTCGCGTGGCATGGTCGGTTTAGTACTGGCTTTCCGGTCCCATGCAGCATTGCATTATTCCATCTTTCATATATATACTTTAGTATATCTAACTCGGGTTTCGAATTTCTAAATCAATTTCCACAGAGTGCCCACGCGGTGTGTTAGTAAAACTTCGCTGTCATGAGAAGCTAGATAGACATATAGATAGAAACATCTAGGAATCTATATCTAAAATATTATTATTATTATAGTTAGAATATAGTGTTTAGTCATTCAGTATTTTTGTCCGATCTTCTGGAATTTAATTGTAATAATCCTCAGTTCTCAAGATTATATTTAGACAAAGAAAACATCTGTAAAGAAATTCATTATTGGATGGCTTGATACACTTTGAAGGGTATCAGTCGCTGCGCTGCAGTTTGTAGATAAATCTGTGGTGTTGTCTATGATGATATTGAATGATTTCGGGTACGGGAGTACAACTGGTGCAGGCAGTGGCAGAAGAAATCCAAAAGCCACATTGGCTACGGATACAATCATGACGAAAATTAAGAAAAATTGCAGTACAGACATTTTCACGTGAGAATGCACTTACAGATAATGATAGGGATAATAAGGATAAGTCCGATATGCGAAGCTGAGCCTCGCCCGGGCTATGCCCATGAGGGGAGCCCGGCCTATGTCAACTAATGTGGCCTCGCTAACGTGTGTCAGCTGGTGCTGACTCGGCTGAGCTTAGTTCTTACCCGCCGTGGTGCCCAGCCACATCAGTAACCTCCAGGCGACAATTGCCACTTCTCGCGCCTGGGCGAGGCGCGAACCGTTGACCCCTCGGATGACAGGCCGGCACGTTACCACTGTACTAGCCCGGAGGCTATAGGGATAATAACACATGTATGATTATATAGTACTCCTCTGGGAACGTTGAGAAGGTTCCCCCGAGGGACTATTCTGAGCACGCTAGTCGAGAATGTACTTTTTCGTGGAGGAACTTGGGGTTTCTAACATTGTATTGCTATAAACGAATCAATATAAATTGCACATAATATATTGAATCATCATTGTGTGATCTTCAATGATTTCCTTGTATTTTCTGTGAGTGAGGATGCTAAATATGTATATAGACATATGCATGTAGATACGGATAGATGATATATGTAGATACATACAGATGGATATAGATAAATGCAGATATATGTATATACATTCAGATGGTTATAAATACGTGTAAATAATTATAAATACATTCAAATATATAAAATACAGATGTATATAGACATATAGATAATTATCAGTACACACACACACACACACACACACACCCACACACACACACACACACACACACACACACATATATGTATATATATATATATATATATATATATATATATATATATATATATATATATATAAATACATATATATACATATATTTATACATAAGTAAATATAAATACATACACATATATAAATACATACATATATATATATATATATATATATATATATATATATAAATACATACATATAGATATAGATACATACATATATATAGATACATACATATAGATATAGATAAATACATACAAACATAGTTACATACATATAGTTATAAATATATAGATAGATGTAGATATATAGAGACAGTTATAAATACATACATATAGATAGATACCTACCGAATCATAGGTACAGATAGGGAGATAGATTCAGCTATATCTATCCATATAGATATATAACTTTAAGATATATATATATATAGATAGATAGATGCAGATAGGGAGATAGATTCAGCTATATTCATCTATATAGATATATACCTGTAAGATATATAGATAGATAGATGGATGCAGATAGGGAGATATATATATAGATAGATACCTGTAAGAAGATATATAGATAGATATATGCAGATAGGGAGATTCATATAGATAAATACCTACAAGGATATATATAGATAGATGCAGATAGGGAGGTAGATGTAGATCTATAGATACAGATAGAGAGATAGATATAGATAGATGCAGATAGGAAGATAAATATAGATAGATAGATATAGATAGGGAGATAGATATAGATAAATAGATGCAGATAGGGAGACATATATAGATAGATAGATGCAGATAGGGAGATAGATATAGATACTCAGATGCATACATATATATATATATATATATATATATATATATATATATATATATATAAATACATACATATAGATATAGATACATACATATATATAGATACATACATATAGATATAGATAAATACATACAAACATAGTTACATACATATAGTTATAAATATATAGATAGATGTAGATATATAGAGATAGTTATAAATACATACATATAGATAGATACCTACCGAATCATAGGTACAGATAGGGAGATAGATTCAGCTATATCTATCCATATAGATATATAACTTTAAGATATATATATATATAGATAGATAGATGCAGATAGGGAGATAGATTCAGCTATATTTATCTATATAGATATATACCTGTAAGATATATAGATAGATAGATGGATGCAGATAGGGAGATATATATAGATAGATACCTGTAAGAAGATATATAGATAGATAGATGCAGATAGGGAGATTCATATAGATAAATACCTACAAGGATATATATAGATAGATGCAGATAGGGAGGTAGATGTAGATATATAGATACAGATAGAGATATAGATATAGATAGATGCAGATAGGAAGATAAATATAGCTAGATAGATATAGATAGGGAGATAGATATAGATAAATAGATGCAGATAGGGAGACATATATAGATAGATAGATGGAGATAGGGAGATATATATAGATAGATATATGCAGATAGGGAGATAGATATAGATAGATAGATGCAGATAGGGAGAGAGATATAGATAGATAGATGCAGATAGGGAGATAGACGTAGGTAGATACTTATGAGGATATATATATAAATAGATGCAGATAGGGAAATAGATATAGAAAGATAGATGCAGATAGGGAGATAGATATAGATAGATAGATGCAGATAGGGAGATAGATATAGATAGATAGATGCAGAAAGGGAGATAGACATAGGTAGATACTTATAAGGATATATATATATATATATAAATATATATAGATAGGGAGATAGATATAGATAGATGCAGATAGGGAGATATATATAGATAGATGCAGATAGGGAGATATATATAGATAGATGCAGAAAGGGAGATAGGTATAGATAGATGCAGATAGGGAGATAGATATATATAGATGCAGATAGGAAGATAGATATAGATAGATACAGATAGGGAGATAGATATAGATATATTCAGATAGGGAGATAGATATAGATAGATACATATATAGATATAGATAGATACATATGATATAGATAGATGCATAGGATATATATATATATATATATATATATATATATATATAGAGAGAGAGAGAGAGAGAGAGAGAGAGAGAGAGAGAGAGATACACATGAGATAGATATAGATAGATACATAAAATATATATATAGATACATATGAGATAGATATAGATAGATACATAAGAGATAGATATAGATACATATGACATAGATGTAGATACATATGAGATATATACAGATAGATACATATGAGATATATACAGATAGATACATAAGAGATAGATATAGATACATATAAGATATATATATATATATATATATATAGGGGATAGATATAGATACATATGTGATAGATATAGATACATATGAGATAGACATATAGAGATACATATGTGATAGATATAGATACATATGAGATAGACATAGATAGATACATATGTGATAGATATAGATACATATGAGATAGACATAGATAGATACATATGTGATAGATATAGATACATATGAGATAGACATAGATAGACACATATGTGATAGATATAGATACATATGAGATAGACATATATAGATACATGTGATAGATATAGATACATATGAGATAGACATAGATAGATAATAAAAAGAGATAAATATAGAATATATGTAAGTATTTAGACTATTATTGTTCCACTTCGAATTTCTTGATAACTTTAATAATCTTCTTGGAGATGTGGAGAAGATGTAAATCAATTTGTATTAAAAAAAAAAAAAAAAAAAAAAAAAAAAAAAAAAAAAAAAAAAAAAAAAAAAAAAATATATATATATATATATATATATATATATATATCTTTATTGGATAAAATACATACATATAGATATATATACATATAGATAGATATAGATACATACAGGTAGTTATATATAGATAGATATAGATACATACAGGTAGTTATAAATATATATATATATATATATATATATATATATATATGTAGATACAGATTGTTATAAATATATAGATACAGGTAGTTATAAATATATAGATAGATGTAGATACATATAGATTATTATAAATACTTAGATATAGAAACATACATACAAATACCTATAGGGAATCATATATAGATAAAGAGTGGGTGATAGATATAGATACATATAGGGAGATAGATATAGATACAGATAGGGAGATAGATATAGATACAGATAGGGAGATAGATATAGATACAGATAGGGAGATATATATAGATACAGATAGGGAGATAGATAAAGATACAGATAGGGAGATAGATATAGATACAGATAGGGAGATAGATATAGATACAGATAGGGAGATATATATAGATACAGATAGATAGATAGATATAGATACAGATAGGGAGACAGATATAGAAACAGATAGGGAAATAGATATAGATACAGATATGGAGATATAGATACAGATATGGAGATATAGATACAGATATGGAGATATAGATACAGATAGGGAGATATAGATGGAGATAGGGAGATATAGTTAGATTCCTATAAGAAGATATATCTATAGATAGATACAAGGAGGGAGATAGATATAAGGAGATATATAAAGATAGATACATATAGGGAATTATGAATATATACACATAGGGAGATAGATATAGATATGTATATGTAGATCAAGATAGGAAGAAAATGTAGATGGACATGGATGTTTACACTAGAAACTTGAGTATGTATAGTCTTACATATACATAGTCTCACGTAGATATGTAGACACAGAGGCATATGCAGATAAACAAGTAGATACGTGATAGATATAGAGGATTGTTATACACTTATATCAATGCGGTTTTGCATTATTCCATCTTTCAAGTAGATACGTAGTTACTTGTAGATATAGAAGATGCGATAAACATAGAAATCGGTATATAATTTTATAAATTCATGCAGATACATAAAACGATATATATATATATATATATATATATATATAAATGCACATAGATAGATTGCTAACATACTGATACATATACTGTCAGTATGTATCAATATAGTGAATATTTTACACTGAGTCAACGCTCATTGTAAAAGTATTTGGATTATTATTGTTCATGAATTCCTCGATTTTTTTATAAGTTTAATAATTTTCAGTCATTATGTATCTTCAGTCATTATTTATCAATAAAATTACTTTTATCTTTAAAGTTTAAACTATAAAGATCAAGTTTATACTTTAAAAAATCTTTATCGATGGTCTGATAAACTTTGAAGGGAACCAGTCGCTGCGCTCCATTTCGTAGGTTTATCGGGCTATTACTGTCTGTGATGACCTGGAGTGATTTTGGGTAAGGCAGTACAAGCGAAACTGGCGCAGGCAGTGGCAGAAGAAATCCAAGGGCCATATTGGCTAGGGAGAAAATCATGTGATGACCAGGAGCGATTTTGGGTAAGGCAGTACAAGTTGAACTGGTACAGGCAGAGGAATTACTGTATATAGAATGACAGATAAATATTTATATATAAAAAGTTAAATATTGATATAGCATGTTAGATATACACAAATAGGCATTGGTATATCGATTAATGCAAAGACAGATAAAGACATGTCACTGGATAAATTTAGATATAGTAAGATGTAAATAGATAAAAATATATGAATATACTTCGATGCATTGATTAATATGGATAGAAAGGTAGATATAGATAGACATGGACATGTATGTAGTATCTCTATATAGCGTATGACTAAAGGCATATGAAGATAGATAAACAGAGAAAAATATGCCTTTAGAGAGGTAGACTGATGCAAATACTTATATAGAGGTAAATGAAAATACAACAGCAGATGAATATATACACGTGTTAACATAGCAGGTGAATATATACACGTAGATAGAAATCAATAGGAGATAAATTTATGCAGATGCATATATAAATGTATATGTACATACAGAAAGGGGTAGATATCTAATTATTGCAGATACATTGATGAGTGTTTCGATTACTATTATCTATCCATCGCGAAATTTCATGATAACTTTAATAATTTTCTCAAGATGAGGGGAAGATGTAAAACAATTTTGTATTTTTAAAAATCTTTATTGGATGGCTTGATACACTTTTAAGGGAACCAGTCGCTGCGCCCCATTTTGTAGGTAAATCGGGCTATTGTCTGTGATGACCTTGAGTGATTTTGGGTAAGACAGTACAAGCGGAACTGGTGCAGGTAGTGGCAGAAGAAATCCAAGTGCCATATTGGCTAGGGAAAAAATCATGGCGAAAATGGTGAAAAATCGTAGTAAAAACATGTTTCACCTAAGAATACACTTAGCGTTAATGATATAGATATTTGCACTGACAATATTATATAGTACACTTCTGGGAACTTTGAGAAGGTTCCCCGAGTGCATTTTCCTAATGCTATGGTCACGAATAAAGTTAAATTAGAGGTTGTTTAGGAACTCGGATTGGCTAATGTAATTTTGCTGCTATTTAGATATGATTGTGCTGTACATAGCATATCCGATATTTCTTTTTACCTTCAATGACTTTCTTGCATTTACTGTGATGGATGGTAGTAAGTATAGTATTATTTCTCTGGTATAAAATATTTATGAACAAAGACGTTTCTTCCTTCACGGATCTTATTCATTTCAGCTTCGATACTATTAAATCTACATGTAGCATTACGGTATTTGAATGTCGTTACCTTTATGTTACATGTTTCGTTTTATTTCAATATGTCAATACACAAATGCTAACAAAGCTGGCTCTGCGGTCTCTTGGTTAATAAATAGATCTTCGAAATATATATATTTTTTAAACACAGAAAGTATAACGCATATGGATATATACACGTATATATTTAGATATATATACATAAAAGGTGATAAATATAGATATATATACATATAAGGTGATAAATATAGATATATATACATATAAGGTGATAAATATAGATATATATACATATAAGGTGATAAATATAGATATATATACATATAAGGTGATAAAAAAAAATATATATATATATATATATATATATGCATAATGTGATAAATATATATATATATATATATATATATATATATATATATATATATATACATATGCATAATGTGATATATATATATATATATATATATATACACATATATATATACATATAAGATGATATATATATATATATATATATATATATATATATATACATATAAGGTGATATATATATATATATATATATATATATATATATATATATATATATATATATATATATATATACATGTACATATAAGGTGATATATATATATATATATATATATATATATATATATATATATATACATATAAGGTGATATATATATATATATATATATATATATATATATATATATATACATATAAGGTGATATATATATATATATATATATATATATATATATATATATATATATATATACATATAAGGTGATATATATATATATATATATATATATATATATACATATAAGGTGATATATATATATATATATATATATATATATATATACTTATAGGAGGTCAGGTATAGTTAGATACATCCAGGGATATAGCTATAGATTGATACATACAGGGAGATATAGATATATACATATGGATATAGATATACATATGGATATAGATATACATATGGATATAGATATACATATGGATATAGAGATACATAGGGAGATATAGATATACATATGAAGATATAGATACATATGGAGACATAGAGATACATATGGCGACATAGAGATACATATGGAGATATAGATATAAATATGGAGATATAGAAATACATATGGAGATATAGAAATACATATGGAGATATAGAAATACATATGGAGATGTAGAGATACACATGGGTATACATGTAAGGAAATATAGAGAGATACATGATAAGTCTAGGGAGACATAGACATATACACATAGGGAGATAAACATATAGATTGATACATCTAGGGAGACATAGACATATACACATAGGGAGATAAACATAAAGATTGATACATCTAGGGAGATAAATATATAAACTGATACATCAAGGGATATAAATATATAGATTGATACATCTGGGGAGATAGATATAGATTGATGCATATAGGGAGATAGACATATAGAGGGATAAATATAGATATATCTAGGGAGATAAATATATAAACTGATACATCAAGGGATATAAATATATAGATTGATACATCTGGGGAGATAGATATAGATTGATACATCTGGGGAGATAGATATAGATTGATGCATATATGGAGATAGACATATAGAGGGATAAATATAGATATATCTAGGGAGATAAATGTACATATATTTAGTGATATAGATATTGATAGATGCATATACATATATCTCCCTATAAAGAAATATCTGAAAAAAGACACAGAGACCTAGGCATATGAAGACAGAAACGTAGATAGAAATAGATACATCTAGAAATATATGTATATGAATATGAATAAAAATAGGTTTGTGAATATTTATAGATTGTTTATCAGTTTATAATCGGAAAATTTCTTAAAACTTTTAATATTTTGGTTGAAGATGTGGGGAAGATATAGACAAAAAAGAAAGAAAAAAAAACAAAAAAAAAATAATAATCAATCAAAATAAAGATATAATCATCAATTCTTCATTGGATGGCTTCATACACTTTGAAGGGAACGAGCCACTGCGCACCTATGTTGTAGGTAAATCGGGCTTTTGTCTGTGATGACCTGGAATGATTTTGGGTAAGCCAGTGGCAGAAGAAATCCAAGCAGGGAAATGTGAGGAAACGCATAGATCAAGAAAATATAAAGATAAGCATGGGTATATATCGGTATATCGTATATAGACTGGCATATAAATATGTATATATATAAAAAGGTTATATATTGATATAGAATGTTAGATATATGTACATATACAGAAATAGACATCGGCATATCGATTTATGCATATACATGCAGGGAGATATGTATAGATGTGAGGAGATATATGGATACTTACAAGGAGAAAAATATAGATATTTATATAGATACTTATAGGTATATAGAAAAATATAGGCGTTTACACTAGAGACCTGGATATGTATGTATAGACAGTTACATATATTCATAGTAAAAGAATATTGATGGATTCAGATATGAGTCTCACGTAGATATGTAGACACGGAGGAATATGAAGATAGATAAACAAGTAGATACATAGATACTTGTAGATATACAAGTTTATGAAGTTACGATAAACAGCATATATATACATCGATAGAAATCGGTATACGAGATAAATTCATGTAGATTTACACACAAAAAAAAATATATATGTACATATAGATAAATACACATAGAGGTAGATATCTAAATAATTTACTGGAGATAAACGTATATTGTCATTATGTATCACTATATGTAATGACAATATTAGGCTGTAAGTTCCATCTCGAAATTGATAACTTTATTAATCTTCTTGGAAATGTGGGGAAGATACAGATCAAGTATATATTTTCAAAATCTTTATTTAATCGCTACGTTCCATTGTGTAGGTAAATCGGGCTATTGCCTGTTATGACCTGGAGTGATTTTGGGTAAGGCAGTACAAGCGAAACTGGCGCAGGCAGTGGCAGAAGAAATCCAAGTGCCATATTGGCTAGGGAGAAAATCATGTGATGACCAGGAGCGATTTTGGGTAAGGCAGTACAAGCGAAACTGGCGCAGGCAGTGGCAGAAGAAATCCAAGTGCCATATTGGCTAGGGAGAAAATCATGTGATGACCAGGAGCGATTTTGGGTAAGGCAGTACAAGCGAAACTGGCGCAGGCAGTGGCAGAAGAAATCCAAGTGCCATATTGGCTAGGGAGAAAATCATGTGATGACCAGGAGCGATTTTGGGTAAGGCAGTACAAGCGAAACTGGCGCAGGCAGTGGCAGAAGAAATCCAAGTGCCATATTGGCTAGGGAGAAAATCATGTGATGACCAGGAGCGATTTTGGGTAAGGCAGTACAAGCGAAACTGGCGCAGGCAGTGGCAGAAGAAATCCAAGTGCCATATTGGCTAGGGAGAAAATCATGTGATGACCAGGAGCGATTTTGGGTAAGGCAGTACAAGCGAAACTGGCGCCGGCAGTGGCAGAAGAAATTCAAGTGCCACAGTGGCTACGGATAAAATCATGTGATGACCAGGAGCGATTTTGGGTAAGGCAGTACGAGCGGAACTGGCGCAGGCAGTGGCAGAAGAAATCCGAGTGCCACACTGGATACGCATAAAATCATAGTGAAAATTGAGAAAAACCGTAGTAGAGACATTATCACTTAAGAAAGCACTTAGAGTTAATGATAGTTATGATTATATAGTCCTTTTGTCATGTGTGGCTATAAATAAGATATGTACATAGGGTATTGGATTATCAATAATTTGTCTGTATTTACTATAATGTTTGGTATATAGTGTTTATGTTGTTTCTTTTAGAATTAAATCGATATATTCATAAAAAATGCTGGCACAGCCGGCCTTGCGGTTTCTTGGTCTAAAAATGGAACACATTTAAAAATAAGTATTTTAAATATAACAAAACCATAACTTATGTGTATACACTTGCTTATGTTATAAACAATTAAACATCGATATGTAGTTACATACCTTGTGACAATTATGTAAACTAGCTTAGGTTAGGCATATGAATCCCCGTTTTACTTGTGTTATAATCCATTCAAGAATATGAATAATGTTGTTTATGTGAAAATCGACATTTAGCGGGAATATTGCTACGTGTTCTGTGGAATGACACGACAGAAATGGCCTGGACTCCGTGTCGTGCAGACAGCTGGCTTACCTCGTTACTTCTTTTATATATTGTGTTGCTCTTCGCAAGTATTTTTAGTTTGTTTTATTGGTTTTATATTGTTTGTTAACACGGTTCCTCTAATTAAAATAAGTCGTATATAATAAATTATACTCATTAAGCATATTTTAGCACCTCAGATTATACTTATCGAACTGCAGTTTATGAATTTTAACGAGAAGTATGTCCAATATGCTGAATAAATTAGACAGTTAAATAAATAAACTAAACATAAAAAGTAAACACGTAGTATTATGAATGAATGAATAACAAAAGACTTAAACTACCGTAAAACGAGCGCAGGTGTAGTTCACTGATTTTTCTCTCCGTCGCCGTGAAATTCCCACGAAAGGAAAACAATAGTGAATTGGATATCTAATTCTAGATGAAATACGTTTTCTCCTGGTGTTGGTATAATTATGCGGCATAGCAATCTATGTATGACTAGAGATAAAGATATGCAGAGTATTATATTTTGAAGTATATTATATATAGACTGACATAGATAAACATGTATATACAGAAAGTGATATATGGATATAGAATGTTAAATATATGTAGATATACACAAATAGACATCGGGATATCGATAGAAAAGATAGACAAGACATTTCAATAGATAAAGGTAGATATAGATAAGGAGAAGTCGGTACGCAGATTTAGACTTTCATGTTTAACAGGTAAGATTTCCTTAATGGATTGAGGGGGACTTTTTTTCTTACCAGATTTGGGAGCCTGGGAATCATTACAATACCCATTCTTGCCCCTTGGAAGCTGAATAGGTTCCAACATGTGACGTTGCAGAGGGTTTGGCCAAGGGATTGCGTAGGTTGTCAGAGAGAGAGAGCTAATTCATAGTAAATTTGTAGAAATCATACAAATTATAATTCTTCATTTCCTCACCCCCACCCACCATGGATTTCAATGAGGAGAAGCTACAGTTAGGCTCAAAATCTCAAAAGGAAATTTACACAGTCACTTACAGCGCTGCTGGCAGTAGCGCTACCGACTGGACAGTGCCTGCTTTACCCTAGCCACATTTAACAAGCCGATTGTCTTGACTGGGCCTTGATCAAGCTACCCATCTAACCAGAATAGAGGACTAAAGAGGTATTTTGCTAGCCGCAGGGCACAGCATGCAGCATCGCTCAACCTCCAGGACTCCTGTCTCCTAGTAATACGGGACGCCACGCACGGCAAACACACGTGGGAGAGTTCTCCCTGGTCCTAGATGGAATGAACCAGGGGTGAGTGCACCATCCCCTCTCATAGGTCTTGGTGCACCAGGAAGCCATTTTGTCTCATCCCTCACTGGTGACCCTTCCAGTATTGGCAGCCCTCTGGTCCGACTTACCAGATCATTGGGACCTCAAGCCGCGGCAAGGCGGCTCCCGTTAGAGGGGAGAAAAGCCTGCAGTGAAACTTATCTAACTCAGGGAAAGGGAAGTGATGCGAAATCGCAGCAGTGATATTGTCAATCAAGAGTGTAGTTTGCGTTAAAGCTGAACATATTTGTTCTACTCCTATTATATATTGTTCTAAGAGGAACTCTGAAAATGTTTTCTGAGGGTCCATAGGAAAGGGTCGCGAGGTCTTGAGTAGTGCGGACGATTTCATATTAGTTATACTTCTATTTATTGATGGGCGTAGTTTTAAAATTATTTGAATATGAACATAAATCAATAGTAATATATATTAGAGTTCTACACTCTTCAAGGGTTAATTTAGTCCCTCAATTTCAAGAAAGATAGAAACATACATATATATTGTAAAAGCCTGTGGGAAACACACATACGCTTTCACACGCCCCCCCCCCCCCACACACACACATATGTATATATGTATGTGTGTGCGTACACACATACATATATTTTGAAAGCCTGAGGGAAATATAGATGTTGCTTCCCCTCGCCTGTACATTTCCCTACCCTGCTCAACGCATCCTTGAAATTCAACGCATCCTTGAAACTAAAAATTTTAACGGAAATGGTGACGATTCGTTTTTGGAATTTAAGTTAAGAAGTATTGGTTCGTATTTGAATAATTATGAAAATATATTTACACTGACATGAACATTTATTTGTGGTTTGCTTTTAATATGTGGTCTTATTAGACCTTTTATCAAAGATTAATAATATCGAAAACTTTCGTTAAAAAATGACATTTAAATGCAAATACCTACATTCACTTTTTCAATTTCATTACACTGAAGCATAAACAAAACCGCCATGAATGAAAACAGCCACTATTCTACGAAGCTGAGATTAAATTATCTCTTGAAGGTGAATAGCGAAGGAAAAACCTACTTCATGAAGGAGAAGGAACAGTAAACAGTACGACTGCCATGGACATTTTCAAAGGTATTTACCACTGGTAATGATGTCGGACGCTTTTTGTCCTATTTTCCAATATCTATTATGATGTCCAGCAAATTTTAACGGCCTTCTGTCGGTATTTGCTTGTAGCTTTACGATGTATAGCTATTCTGCTTCGTGAATCTGTACATAAACCTATTATCCAGTCTAAAGGGCTCATTATACATCCGCATGACAACTTCCCAAGATCATGATAAGCATTTGCATATTTACAAGCAAAGTGGCATGTGTTCCCTTCTTTGCTTAATCCCGTTACCGCAAATGGGAAACATTTCTTGTATTTTACATGATCCATAACCCTTTCTTTCACTGTAAGCATGTTTGTCTTTCCCTAGTCTCTAAGCGCCTGTTGTTCATCTGCTTCTGAACTCCATTTAGTGCATACAGAAAACTGATTTTGCATTTGCACGTCCACAAAGAATCCCTATAATTTATCTCGGTAGTGATACATGACAAAAAAGAGAAAAAGCGGAGTTTACATCTTGATTACATAATCCTCATACATCCCGGGTCTCAAGCCAAATCATATTACAAAGGTGGTATCAGAGTTTATTGGTTGGAGTGATACAAAGTGATTGGAGCCACTGGTTGAGCTGATGGAGATTGAGGTGGATCGGGCTGTTGTCCGTTGTGACTTGGAATGATTTCGGGTATGGCAGAACAAGCGGGAATGGTGCGGGCAGAGGCAGAACAAAGCCTGCAGTGCAACATATCAAACTCAAGATGAAAAGAGAAGTGATAAAGACTCGTAACAGTGCCATTGCCAAGTATGACTGTACTTTGTGTTAAAAGTGAAGATATTAGTTTTACCCTCATTATATATTGTTCTAAGAGGAACTCGGAGAAAGTTTCCTGAGGGCCCATTAAGAAAGAACCGCGGGGTCTGGTGTAGTGCAGCCGATTGCAGATTACATATACTTCCCATTTATTGGTGGGTGTTGTTTTAAAATTATATGGATATGAAAATATAGCAATTATGATATTAATTAAAGTTCTATACTCTTCGTGAGTATACTTCAGTCGCTCAATTTTAAGGGTACGTAGAGTAGCAGAGAGAAAAGTACATATATTTTGTGAACACATACCTCTCTCTCTCTCTCTCTCTCACACACACACACGTGCACACGCACACGCACACGCACACGCACACGCACACGCACACGCACACACACGCGCACGCACACGCACACGCACACGCACACGCACACGCACACGCACACGCACACACACACACACACACACATACATTGTGAAAGCCTGAGGGAAATACCTAAATACATACATATATACATACATATGTCTGTGTGTGTGTGCAGACAAACATATATATTGAAAGCCTGAGGGAAAGAATATTCCCTGTCCTGCTCTACGCATCCTTGAAATTCAGCGGCTGTTATACACTCCCACTGTTTAAGTTTGTTTCTGCATTTCCAAACCGAAGAGAAAAAAATATGAATTTTTGAATCGCCCTTAGAGTATACGGTGACAAAGAAGAAACGTATACAGTATGGAAGGCTGATTGTCCTTTTAAACACATCCTTTGTAAACACACAGACCCTTCACAACGAGTGATTCTATACTGGTATCTATTTTTCTTCCTTTAGCTTATCACCAACATATCAATTCGAAAAAACGTGAAACACTCTTTTCTTATTGCTTAGGTGTTCAAGATGATCAAGTTCATAGCGAAAATAGTAAAATATCTGTATGATTATTCTACTGTATTAGACATTTATTCCCTCCTCTGAATTGGATACGATTGTACAAGTAAATTAATGCACAAATACATATTTGCAATCGCATATTACTAACAAAGGAATAATATCTAATAGTAGATAACATTGAGAACAAATCGAACAAGAAAGTACATGAAGATTACATAATATATGCCGAAATATAGATAGAGTAAAATCCATACTGATATAGATTCTCATATTCAAATGAATATAGAGCGACACCCATTGTTCATCATAGCATGAGATCGTCTGGACAACTTAAGATCCTAACTCCACAACATGTTGTCACACCAGAGCAAATATCTCCTGCATGATTGCAAATTGCTGAATGTGGCTCTACTTATGTTCGCCATCATGTCCCTTGTGATTCATGAATATGAATGTAGGCTTTGTTCTGCCTCTATTTTTTTACCTTACTCGAAAACGTTCAAGTTCGTTACGAGAAACAGCCCGCTCCACCTTCAGCGGCCCTCCAACAACACTGCTCCAATCACTTTGTATCACTTCATTTCATAAACTCTAATACCATTTTAATATTATTATGGTTTTACCTGAGATTGTGAAAGTAATAATTCATGCACAGTCAATTGTTCTAATGATAATTATGATAATGGTAATAATGATAATGCTAGTTACAATGATAATAATGATGGTTATAATGATACTAATAATGATGGTTATAATGATAATGATAATGATGTTATAATGATAATGATGATGATGGTTATAATGATAATGATAATGATGGTTATGGTGATAATGATAGTGGGAAAGATAATATTAAATGCTTATTATAATAATTAGAAGTGATCTAATAAATGTACTTTTTTATCACTGGAGTTCTCTTAAAACAATGATCATGTCAAATAAGCTTCTTAAGCATTATTATTACTGTTAAATGACTCTTCTTCGATTCATCACTATTTACTTTGTTGAGTTTTCAACAAAAAAAAAAAAAAATGTTATGATAGTTATGAATATGATAAAGATTACGGTATCATCAGTATCATAATAATGAAAGTGAACATAATTAGGACGATAATAATAATGGAGAATCATTATGGTGAGTATATGTGATTATGATACTAATCTAGCGAAATTAAATATGGAAGATATACGTAGCTCATTAGCTAAGATTATATTGCAAAAGTCTTTAAAGAAGATTATGTTAGGGTTCCGTTTTTTATTTCAGTTTGAACTTTCACTAGGAGTTGATTTTCAGTGGAAGGATTTAGGTATTAGTTTGGTTATTTTAGGTCTTCGTTGAGCAGTTGTTCACGCCTTTAATCTACAGGTACAGCTTCAAAGAATTCGATAGTATCAGGTGAAAGATTGGAAGACAATGAATATATCATTAGAAATATATATTACTGACTATATATTTAGTTTTAAGAGTTAAACTGAACATAGATTTGATTGTATATAGAGTAAGAGCTAAAATCTAAATCCACGTGTATTTTAAAATGTTACAAAACAATTCTATAGAAATAATTCGAATTAGTGTAAAATGCCGAGTCTCCGACTTTCTCCGCAAGAACCATGTAATTGTGAGACAGGAAATACATTCAGTTTTAACGCAAAGTTCCCTGTATGTCGAAAATTGCCCAATGATGATGTTTTGCCATATTCGTTATTTAGAGTTTGATGAGTTTTACTGTAGGCTTTGTTCTGCCCCTGCCTGCAAACTTCCCGCTTCTGCTGTATCCGA
>NC_061819.1:6964091-6976591 GCF_019202785.1 Penaeus chinensis | reverse complement strand
AGAAAGTCAGAAAGGTTGGGTTAATAAGGAAGAGGGTGGAAAGTGAGACATGTCAATAGGGAAAGAACGAAAGAGGGAAACAGCGGGAGTAAAACGGAGAGAGAGAGAGAGAGAGAGAGAGAGAGAGAGAGAGAGAGAGAGAGAGAGAGAGAGAGAGAGAGAGAGAGAGAGAGAGAGAGAGAGAGAGAGAGAGAAACGGTGACGAAGAGGGACGAAGAGGGGAGGTAGAGACAGAGAGAGAATTGCTTTCACAGACAATCGGTACGAGAGAAAGGTAATGTGAAAGCAAATAATTATATAAAGATTTTCGGGAGTAAAGTTTTTACCACGAAAAGGATAATCCGTCATATGCGTTGTTGATATGTCAGTGATTTTTTCCCTACTTTTTACCAACTATATATATATATATATATATATATATATATATATATATATATATATATATGTGTGTGTGTGTGTGTGTGTGTGTGTGTGTGTGTGTGTGTGTGTGTATGTATATGTATATGTATATGTATATGTATATGAATGTGTTTGTGTTTATGTATGTATATATACACAAACACAAACTCACACATACATACGCATACTTATATATGTATATATAAACCAATCCTCCCTGACCAGGTATCGAACCTATGTCACTCGGAGTATGAAACCGGAGGGCCAGCATTAAGCCAACCATGCCCCGGAGTGACTAGGTTCGAGGCCTGGTCAGGAAGGATTGTTATATATCTATATCAATGTGGCATTGCTTCATTGCATCTTTCTTATATATGTATACATGCATATATAGATATATACATAAATAAATAAATATATATTTTATATATCTATGTCTAAATATATATCTGTATATATATATATATATATATATATATATATATATATATATATATATAAGGAAGTGGTGAATGTTTGTATATAAATGATAATTGGATGTGTAAGATTCCTACTTTAACGGCAGATCGACAGAGGCAAACGTGACTGAATGCTAAGCAACAAACAAGACATTTAATTAGCATTAAGAGACTTCATTTTTGTTAAAGAAACCGCGAGGAAACAAATTACTGTCACAGGCGATTGGTACGAAAGGGAGGGAAGAGGGAAAGCTAGGAATTATATAAAGATTCTCGGGGATAAAATTTCTTACCTTGAACAAGTTTCTTTTATTTGGTTACTCTACGATAATCCGCCATATGCGTTGTTCATATGTCATTGACTTTTTCCTTACTAAGTACATGTAACATTTATTGATAGATTTTTAAAGTTTTACATATTTTAACACTCCAATCCAACAAAGTATTCGCCGCTAATGACTTTAGCTGTTGACGCGGCAGATAATTCTAAATAATCAATCAATCAATAATTCTTACACTCGTTGCCCTTTTCGGAATCCTGCGTCACATCCACGATGCCATGAGCTCGGCCATACCATTTTCCTTAACTTCACTTACCTGGCACTCGCCTTGTATACCTAGGGCTTTCTTGCCATACTTACCTCTCACATAATTTACTTACCAGCGCTCTCTTACCATACCTACCACCCCCTTTTGCTAGCAGTCACTTACCTAACTTACTTGGCACTCACTTCACCGAATTTACGTCGTGCTTTATTATCTCACATAACCTAGCCTATTCTTATTTGCCATGGACTAACCTTTCTTCCATGTCATTCACTTTACGTCCCTGACACTCGCATACCCTTTCTGGTATTCACTCTCATTTTCCTAACTTACATGCCTCTCTCTTACCTTACCTGGCAGTCACTTACGTTGACTACCTTATTTAACAGTCACATTACCTAACATACCTGGCACTCGCTCACTTGATTTACTTACCTGGATAATATTTGCTGTACTTACCTGGCACACTCAGGTTATCTGCTTTAAATACCAGGCATTACCTAACAGTTGGTTCTTACTTGTTTGCCAGGCACTAACTGTTCTTCCGTGGCATTCAATTTATTTACCTGGCACATACCTTTTCTAGTATTCTTGCTGATCTGGTATTTAATTCCTGGCTCTCTCATTTATCTAACTTACCTGGCACTTACTTAACATGACATATACTTACTTTGGCGACCTCATTTACCTGTCAATAACTTACTTTACATTACTTACGTGGCTAATACTTGCCGTACTTTCCTGGCACACTCAGAATATCTGCTTTGATTACCTGATATTCATTTATCTTACCAGATGCACATTAACTTGGTTTACTTACCGGGTACTTATCTACCTTACTTGACACTCACTGTACTTACCAGGCTTCCATCTACTTTTAATTGCCATACCAATCGCAGGGGCTGTAATAAATATTTCTTGAAAACATGGCTTCATTATAAATTCTAGAGGTAAATACTTGTTGAATGACTAAATTCATTCTCATAATCAAGGGATGGTTGTGAAACAGTACCGTGATTGCGCATAACTGAGGTGAAGTTATTTTATGTAAGGGTCCAAAGAAAAACTTGGATATGTTTCATGTAAGCTTAACTTTTAGTACTCGTGTGTTGCTTTGGTAGTTGTCAAAACTTTTACGTAAGGAGAACAGACGTATGTCAAACACCATTCCCAACACTGATCGTCTATAGTACAAGTTTCTCTTCTCACAAACATGGCGTTGGAAATGTTAGCAACGTGTTTTTTATCACTTTTCTTCTTCCAGATCCCCTCTCTACTGAGTTTGATTTAGAAACGTTCACTTTTCGTAAGAATTCGATTATTTGTACATATCTTTCGAATCAAATGAATAGCGAAGGATGGTCAAATTGAAATCAAATAGAAATCGGTAGAAAGCTGTATCTATTGAAATTACCTCGATAAGCCCTTGAGATAATATAATCCATTCTACATTCATGGTTCCTTTCTCAGTGAACAAAGAAATTTTCTAGAATTCTGAATTACTTCGGAAAAGAACAACTAAGTTTATTGATTTTCAATATTAACACTATTATGACTACTTTTCAATATCGCAAAAATGGTAGAGTGATGAGTTCGTTTCTTGTGCTTGTCTTGCTTCAGCTTAGTTCTATCATACCCGAAATCACAGAGTGCAGCCTGATCGACTTTCAAAATCCACATTGCTGGTGGATTTTTTTGCCGGTAGCAAGCAATAAGACTATTTTCCAGTACTAAGCCTCAAGAAATATTTTTAAATAGTTCTTGCTTTCATTCTTTTCATGCATGTGATCGCGACTATTCATTTTGGCATAGTGCCACCTCAAGGTATGATCTATGAGCAATCCGAGTACCTTGAAATAGTGTCCAAATTATATTGAAAAATAGCGCTCGTTTACAAACATATCTTATAAGATTGTAAAATGGGAATAAATTAACTCATCACCCCGGGTTTATGCTCTGTCCTCGCGCGCGCGCGTGTGGTAAATACAAATAACATACAAATCAATAATTTAAGGATTATGGGAAGACAAAGTAAGACACACACACACACACACACACACACACACACACACACACACACACACACACACACACACACACACACACACACATACACATATATATATAAAACAAAAGGAATTGCTCAAGGACGAACTAATGAGATTCTGTATTGATGATGTCACACCATTGTGATTTTTTTCCTGTGATAAATACGCATACACAATAAAACTGCACCCTCCATTCTATATATAACATATATGTGTGCACAGAAATGGGGTTGAAATAACAATAGAGACCAAGGGCACGATAGTTATGGAAAGGGAAAGGGTGAATATACAAGCAAGAATTAGAGGATTATGGGAAGTAGAAAGAAAGTAAAAAAAAAAATGGGATGTAAGTAAGGAAGATAGTTTGAGAGAAAGGATTTTCATAGAAAGACAGTTGGAGAAGGGAGAGCTTCTGGGAAACATTATTTAAGGCAAAAAAGCTGATTGTTATCGATGACATGAGTCTAAAGATAAGAACAAGTAATCGCAGTTTAAAAAGAGACAGGAAACTTTGGCTGATAAAGGCTTATAATGGATAACACAATTTTTTTTCTTGGTCTCTCTTATCAGTCTCCTCGGCCCTCTCCAACTCCGCTGACCCAACTTTTCTTTCTCATTCAACGTCGATCACTTTGTTCACATCACTGAATCTACGCCAACCCTAACAACCGCCTTTTTACCTTTGAACGAACTTTCTCCGATTCTTTTCCCTTTCTTTTCTTCCTTTCACTTTGATTTTACTTTTCGTCACTTTGGTTTGCTATTATGCATTCGTCCATGGTGAGTAAAGTAACGTGGCGAGACTTGATCAAAAGGACAATGTGTGTGTGTGTGTGTGTGTGTGTGTGTGTGTGTGTGTGTGTGTGTGTGTGTGTGTGTGTGTGTGTGTGTGTGTGTGTGTGTGTGTGTGTGTGAGTTACTTAACTGTTTCTAATACTTGAACATTTGATATGGTCTGTGCGTAAGACAAGCTTGTAAAATAAACACGTTTTAACTTACATACACCCGTGCTGAAAGTATATGATGTGTGCACGTAAATGGAAGCGAGGAAGGGTTGATAAAGAAAGGAATAGTTGGGAAGACGTCGACGTCCGCATGGATATAGGCATTAAAAAGAAAAAATGACAGAGGAAGTATTGAAGTATGAAAGAGGTAAACAGGAGCAAAAGGGTTGAAAGTCCAGAAATGTAAGAGCTTTGGGTGGATCTATTTATATTATAAAGAAAGTTACACAGGAAAGGAGGATGTTGAGAAATCTCGCTCAATTATATAAACAGTGGTGTTTGACGGAAGGAAGACGGAGGGGAAGGGGATCGTGAGGACTGAAAAGGGATAGACAAAATGTATTGATCTTACGATATTGCAGTTAAGATCGGAGAAAATGGAAACTGTAAGTCGCGATCGCAAGAAACTTGGAAGCAAGAATTGGGGGGGAACGAGATGCTCCATAAATTTTTCTAGAGCATAAATCTTTGTGAAAAGAAAAACTTTTTGTTTGTATCTTCACTGTACAGCATGCGATGTGCAGTGATTTTCTGTATTGTAGGATTTCATGCATCTATTCCAACCTGTTTTCCAAGCGTGATCTGATGAATGCGAAAGTTAATTTGATTCGTCACTGTTCTTATTAGATAATGTGTCCAGCTGCCATGTCACGGTGTTAAGTGCCATCATGCTCAGATCTGAAATAAAAATTATTCCTGGTATTACTAATTCACTCTGGTTCTACCAGAATCCATCTGCCCAGCCACTGGCCCCCCTAAATACACACCATGCTATTCAGTAAATTATATGGATTTTCGGGGATCATTCATCAACTGGATATACGCTCTTAAATATTCAATGACTATGATAATAATGTATTGACAGAGTAATCTGAAATAAAGTATGTGCACTTATATAAATCAAATATGCTTAATTTTCAAGATTAAAGCAAATCATTAATGAGAGTAAACAGTCATTTTGAGTAAAATCATTGTTCATCATCCCTTTGTTAATACTTGCATTCAGGCCGAAGCTAGAAAAGCAAAACATATCATGAAGCTTTCTAATATCGACAAGAATCTGAATAATTTATCGAGGATCATTTTCCTTCTGGTCAAGGGCAAGAGTGAGCGATCAGTGAAGTCATTCCTGTTTCCGGGGATAACCTAGGACATTAATTTAGTTTTCCTTACCGTGTGTTTTTACACATTATATATATGTGTATATACTCATATGCCGAAGTAGAGTTGTACAGTTACTGAAAATACAACTACTTCAGATTAAAATGGCTGCAATTCAAGTTCACTTCTCTGTGCTCTTGTAAGTACGAGTAGGAGTAAGATGAACGCAAAAGTGCTAAGTAAAAATGGCTTTCTTATGATGTTTCGCTATTATTGTTTTCTTTGGTGAGATTAACTTCAGGACTTGTTCTACCGCAACCTGTGTCATTCCTTTTTATTCCGAAATCGTTAAAAGTATATCACATAACAGCTCGATATTCCTTGAAAATTCGTCGACGTAAATAGTAATTTTACCCAAGGTATACCATGTTATCCAATAAATACTGAAATATTTCGGCACCCATATTTACTATACATTGCAACAAGGGTAATTATCGTCACAAAGCTCTAGATAGACTACAGCAGACTAGATGAAATGAAATATAATCATAAGTTATGCAAGAGGATTTGGATTACAGTATAACGCAAAATCTCTTTTCAAATAATTAAGGGGGTAGGTACACAGACGTTGGCAGTTAAATAGTATAAATATCTCCATCTCCGTTCGTTGAAACACTTTCTAGAAAGTGGAAAATCTTCTATAAGATTATATCCGTCTTAATGTTTCTTGTGTTTGTTCCCAATTCACGTCTTTTCCTTCTTCCCCACTGATCCTTGGTCTCATGTACCCTCGAGGTGGGCTGCCCTACTCCTTTCATCTTGGAAACTTAGGCTGCGAAAGATCTAGAATCTCTTTTAAGTTATCTGTCATGCTTATCAGTCTTCCAGACCCTGCCTTTCGTTAATACAACTTTTTTTCCTCCTTTTTCTTTAACTTGCGATTACTTGTTCGCAACTCTTCGATCCCGATTTTTTTTTTTTTTTTTTTTTTTTTTTTGTGCGTCCGCTTTTCATTACCAACGCCACTTCCTGAGTTAACTAAAATTCCAAATCTTTGTTCATTTTTCTTCTGGCATTTCTACTCCCACTTTCTTTCATTCTCTGCGTAGTTATTCACTTTCATCTTTTGATCTCAAGTATTTTTTCCTTGTCTAGTCGCTCCTACCCGAACTCTCCTACATTCTTTAACTGATCTTTTATCCGCCCTTTCTGTCTCTCTCCGTATCTCCACTATTTCGCTACTCTGTTATGCATAACTTGTCAATTCCTGAAATATCAAGAACATACCAATAATGAGTACCAGATAAAATGAAGATATCCACTGTTTTCTGCTATACCATGGCATCCAAGTTCAGTTATAATTATTAGGTCATTTTAATACATTTAGCCAAATAATAATTATACCGACAAATGAGGTCATCCGCATCTCAAGATGTTCATCTAAAACAGAAATAATCTTCGAATGTCTTTCACAGCTATCTATATTCATATCAAGAAAATGTTCAGTACCAGTTCCAAGTTACGACGAATCGTCATCAACTTTCTTTTTGTTTTAGGATTTACTCTTTTCGCTTGGACTGCCATACTTAAATAAATGGTAATAAATATGGTTACTTGTATTATCCCTGATTCCTACAGTATAATTAAGAAATATATATATATATATATATATATATAAATATACACACACACACACATATGTATACGTACATATATAAATGTATATATATATATATATATATATATATATATATATATATATATATATATATATATATATTCACATATATAATATACATATATTATATATATATATATATATATATATATATATATATACTGGATATATATGTGTATATATATATATATATATATATATATATATATATATATATAATATATGTATATTATATATGTGAATATATATATATATATATATATATATATATATATATATATATATTGTACAAATATAAATACATTACACACATATATATATATATATATTTTTTTTGTATATATACAATATAAATATATATTATATATACAATATGAATATATTTTATATATACGATATATATATATATATATATATATATATTGTATTTATATTTTATGTAATATACATATATTATATTTATATACTACAATATATATACATATTAAATAATACATATATCATATGCATATATTATATATTTATATTACATGTGATATATATACACATAAATATATATACATAATAATCAATGCTAATATACTAGCACTGATATTGTTGTACATGCCTTCCATTGTGTATGCGCCATCCTCCTCCTCCTCATATTATCACCGCATTACTTTAACCACAATAATTAGTAAACTGATATTAATGTAGCAACACAAATGCCCAAATTAGAAAAACTTTAATTAAGAGTCAGTTAAATGAAACACTTGGAGATGGTTAATGAAAAAAATTGGTTTTAGGTCACACATATGGCTGATAAAGAATTCGGGACCAACTATCTCTTATTTCCCAGTGTTTTAGAAAATATAAAAATAGATCCAAGAGACAGGGAATAACAGGGAGGGGATTGAAACCTGGTGCCTGAGAGAGAGAAATTGAAGGAAACCGCAAGTATTTGTCCTACAATATTGGAGACGGAAATCTTGAGGCCACATGGAACTCGGCATTGGGGGGAAGCAAGGAAACAGGGAAGCAAGGGTCGCTATAAAGATTCCCAGACCAGGATCTGATGTTTATAGGACAGTTTATATCATGTTTTTTGTTTTTTTACCAAAAACGATTTGTCGAAACTACTGGATTTTGAATGTTGATATGTATAAATATATTATGTATTATATATATATATATATCATATATCACATATTTTATATATATATTATATATCATATATATTATATATCATATATATTATGTATCATATATATTATATATTTTATATATATATCATATATATCATATATATCATATATTATATATATATATATTATATATTTCATATATATCATATATATTATATATATATCATATATTATATATATATATTATATATTATATATATTATATATTTTATATGTATTATATATTTTATATATATTATATATTTTATATACATTATATATTTAATATATATTATATATTTTATATACATTGTATATTTTATATATATTATATATTTTATATGTATTATATATTTTATATGTATTATATATTTTATATATATTATATATTTTATATATATTATATATTTTATATATATTATATATTTTATATTTATTATATATTCTATATATATTATGTATTTTATATATATATTTTATATATATTATATATTTTATATACATTATATATTTCATATATATTATATATTTTATATATATTATATATCTTATATATATTATATATTTTATATATATTATATATTTTATATATATTATATATTTTATATATATTATATATTTCATATATATTATATATTTTATATATATTATATATTTTATATATATTATATATTTTATATAAATTATATATTTTATATACATTATATATTTTATATACATTATATATTTCATATATATTATATATTTTATATATATTATATATTTTATATATATGATATATTTTATATATATTATATATTTTATATATATTATATATTTTATATATATTATATATTTTATATATATTATATATTTTATATATTTTATATATATTATATATTTTATATATATTATATATTTTATATATATTATATATTTTATATATATATTATATATTTTATATATATTATATATTTTATATATATTATATTTTTTATATATATTATATATTATTTGATATATATTATAGATTTCATATATATTATATATTTTATATATATCATATATTTCATATATATTATATATTTTATATATATTATATATTTTATATATATTATATATTTTATATATATTATATATTTTATATATATTATATATTATTATATATATATATATATATATTATATATTTCATATATATTATATATTTATATACATTACATATTTTATATAAATTATATATTATTTTATATATATATTATATATTATTTTATATATATTATATATTATTTTATATATATATTATATATTATTTTATATATAGAGAAAGATCTACAATATGCATATTTATAAAATTAGATAAAAAGTCTAAAGAAACTAATCCTATTTTTTTCTTGAGTAATAGTTCCAACCATGAAAACTTTATCAAGTAATATATAATCAGGTCAGAAATATATTACAAATTCAAAATTCGCCGTTTAAAGTGAACATCGCTGTGCTATGATCGGATACTACCTGTATCTGTCTTATGTCAACGACAAGTTTGGCTTTACGTTTTGTTTTGCAACTGCCTGCGCCGCGCCCGATTATCCAGTCTTGGTTAGAGCTGTTTTTGGAAACAGCCCTATCAACCCCTAGCAGCTATAAACACAACCACTCGCTTCCCTTAATTCCTTCTACTTTATAAAGCCACACTTATGTATATTTCATTCATTATTTCTTTGATATATTTTAACTATTTATAATGAATTGATTGTCTTATAGCTGAGACAGGTAAAGAGAAAATATCGGCATACGGGAATGCAGAAAAAGGAAGATTTTTATGTGTGATAATTCTTTTGCATAACAAAGTAAAGTGCCAAATCAATCTAGTCACGGCTAGGAGAGTGTGATTAATATTTCCCCTTTCCGGAGAGATCAGTGAAGCCGTTTCTGTTAAAATGGATCTATATATTCGTTGCAGGGATTCTCAAGACTGACGGGATTTGAACCAAGGTAGAGTATCTTTATAGCAGTTTGATTTCTTTTTCTCAAGCGTTTTAAATCACTTCCTGATATTTTTTTTTTTTTCACACAATTTTCATATAAATTTATTGAACCTTTATGATTTAGTAATGAGTCTTATCTTGTTTTTTTAACGTTTTGAAGTTATCAGTCCTTTTCCATTAAAACTTGCTTTTTGTTACATTGTAGTTTGTTCAAGAGTTACTTTACACATGTTTTTGAGTGTAAAAAAAAGGGGAAATCAAATAATGACTCATGAACAATACATTGCTTAGGATATGCACAGTTGTATATGATAAATCAACATCCAACTATACGAATATGTATGGTCGAACACCACATGCAACGCAAGACACGCGCAGCACGTAGACAGAAGAGAAAAACAATACTACGCTTAGTATGCAACACTTGCAGAACACTCGTGAACTATGTCTAACACATGATACGTAAAAAAACAACACTAACTTGCCCTTGCAGTATGTTCACACGAAGATTTTACATTCGTTTTTTTTCCAGGCTAGGCAACATAAAATTAATATTTGAATTACTTGGACTGGCGAAATTCGACCTGATTATATTACAATGAATGGTGGTTAGTGGGATCTTGCGGCGTTCTAAAGCCGTCCCCATCGAGTGGACGTGTCACTGGCTGCAGCAAGGTAGTTTATCTTTCTCGCCTTTTGCTCGGCTATAATGACCTTAGCTGTTGACGCGACAGACAATTATAAATAATCAATCACCCCTGGAAGTTTGTGGCGATCCTTACCCTTGTCTCCCAAGGTCATTCGGTGGTTCATTGCCGGACTATTCTTGCAACAATATGCGGGCGTCATCCGAACTAGCGTAGTGTCCTGTTATCCCTATCCACAACATTCGCCGCAACACTCATGGGGCTGACGTCGATACGCACAGGGATCCCATGCCCTCCTATCCAGTTCAAATGGCCCTATGCAGTCATTCCCAGAATTCACTTGATGTATACTAGGGTTATTGTCATGAACCTTAAAACTATTCTTCACAAAAAAAAGGTGTACTCATAACACATATTTATGAACATAGACGCATTGACAAGTGCACATTCAAGATAACACGTGCAACACCTAAGTACAAAATAAATGTTTACTGAATAGAAAGCATACAAAACATGAAAGCTGGCAGTTTGCGCACGTGTATACGCAAACTGAAATACGTAATATTCAAACATTAAAAAAAACAAAAAACTACGCGTCATTAACAACTCGATTATTTTCGTTTATCATCACGAAAGTGTTCCCCTCTATGGCAGTATGGTTTAGTACACATTCGCTTACAGATTAAATACAAAACATCGTGAAAAAGTTATACCCTAGAATTCAAGTCTGTTGCTGTGCTTTTGAAGCAGTTTATGTGCAGACAAGAACATCCTTTATTATCCCACATGTATCTATTTCATTATCCCTTTCCTTGGCCTCTCCATCAGTAATATTTCTTGCGTGCTCCTTCCACCTTATCCTCCTATCTTCTCGTCCGATTTAAAAGGCATTTTCAATTCCATAGATATCAAAAGCAGTATGACGTGTTCTAGCATAGTTTAGGAAAGGGATATTGATAACTAGAGGGTCAAGGCAGGGTCAGTAGTGTATGTTTCATTTCTCTCGTGGAAAACTTAAATTTACTGTTAAGTAAATATAGTGCTACAGCCTTCAAGCTCTAGGATTTGGACTGCATTTATCCACGCCATTCCCACTTCTGCTCTTCCAGATAACGTCCTAGGTCATCACTGACAGCAGCCCGATTCATTTATAAAATCCATCAATACAACCGCTAGTTCCACTCAAGGCATAGAGGAATAAATATTTGGAAATATTTACCGTACTTTCTCTGATATCTATAGTTTAAGTTACTAATTACAACACGTACATCCTTCATATTCGTAAATGTAACCGTTACTAATTTTGCTCGAAACCTTTTCCCTTTTACTTTTTATTTAATTTTATTCTCTAAGGTATTTAACAATTAATAGTGCATTTCATGGCGAAAAAATATCAGCCATAAGCAAAATTATACTTTATATCCGTAGCCAAGGATTGGCAAAAATTAATATTAGTTAGCGTTATGCAACTAGTACTCAAACTAGTATAT
>NC_061819.1:6934091-6959091 GCF_019202785.1 Penaeus chinensis | reverse complement strand
AAATACTTATATGTTTAATTGTTTATAACTTAAACAACTGTATACATATAATCTGTGCTTTCATTGCTTTTTAAGGACATATTTTTTCAAATGTGGAAGTTCCATTTATTAAACCAACAAAACACAGAGTCGGCCTTGTCAGCATTTTTGTATGAATATACTGTTATGATACTATGAAAATTTTTACTACCAAACATCACAGTAAATACAAGGAAACCAATGACTGTCACAAATTATAATTCAGTACCCTTTGTACATATTTTATTTATAGCAACACAATGAAGTTAGTGAATCCGAGTTCCTAAAAAAAACAAAACACTCTAATATAAGGTCATTCTCGACCAAAGCGTCAGGAAAAATGCACTTGGGGAACCTTCTCATAATTCCCAGAAGAACACTTATATAATCATGAAAGTGCAAGTACATCTATCATTAACCTTAAGTGCGTTCTCAGGTGAAAATGTCTTTATTACGTTTTTTCTACACTTTCGCTATGATTTTAGCCGTAGCCAGTGTGGCAGTTGGATTTCTTCTGCCACTGCCGGCACCAGTACCGCTTGTACTGCCTTACCCAAAATCGTTCCAGGTCATCACAGACAATAGCCCGATTTACCTACGAAGTGTAGCGCAGCGACTGGTTCCCTTCAAAGTGTATCAGACCAGCCAATAAATAATTTTTCAAAAGAGAAACTTAATCTATATTTCCCCCTTATCTCCAAGAACAGCGTTATTAAAGTTATCAAGAAATTTCGAGATGGGACAGGTTAATAATATTCTAAACTAATATGTTGATTCAGGGTGAAGTATCTTTATATGCCATATCTATATATCTACATCAGACGCGTACCCTGCCTCTCTCTATGTTCTCTATCAATATATCTATTTCTCCCTTCATATCTACTTGTTTATTTGTCTTCTTATGCTTCTGTATCTACATACCAGACATATCTGCTATCTGCACTATGTATATCCAAGTGTAAACAGCAATGTCTTCAACTATAGTATATATATATATATATATATATATATATATATATATATATGTATCTATCTACATCTACTTACCGACTACTTGCATATAATACATTTCGAGATGGAACAATTTATATGTACATTAATCGATATCCCGATGTTTATTTGTGTACATCTACATATATCTAACATTATATATCAGCATATCACTTGTTAATACATACATATTTATCTATACCAGTCTATATAGAGTGCAGATATATATCCCTGCATATCTTTAACTCTAGTCAAATATATAAGATTATTATCACGCATAAGCATACCAACACCAGAAGAAAACGGATTTCATCTTGAATTGAATATCCAACGTACTATTGTTTTCCTTTCGTGGGAATTTTACGGCGATGGTGGGAAAATCATTGAACTACACCTGCGCTCGTCTGACGGTAGTTTTTTTTTTTTTTTTTTTTTTTTTTTTGCTATACTCATTTATTTATTCATGGTACTGTTTATTTATTCATGTTAAGTTTATATATTTATGTTAAGTTTGTATATTTATGTTAAGTTTATATATCTATGTTGAATTTATTTATTTATGTTAAATATATGTATTTGTGTTAAATTGATGTATTTGTGTTAAATTTATGTATGTGTTAGATTGATGTATTTGTGTTAGATTTATTATTTGTTTTAAATTTATGTATTTGTTTTAAATTTATGTATGTGTTAAATTTATGTATCTGTGTTGAATTTATGTATTTGTGTTAAATTTATATAATGTGTTAAATTCATGTATTTGAGTTAGATTTATGTATTTGTGTTCAATTTATGTATGTGTTAAATTTATGTATTTGTGTTGAATTTATATATTTGTGGTAAATGTATGTATTTGTGTTGAATTTATGTATTTGTGTTGAATTTATGTATTTGTGGTAAATGTATGTATTTGTGTTAGATTTGTGTGTGTTAAATGTATGTATTTGTGTTAAATGTATGTATTATGTTGAATTTATATATTTATGTTAAATTTATTTGTTAAATTTATTAATTTATGTTAAATTATTTATTATGTTAAATTTATTAATTTATGTTAAATTATTTATTAATGTTAAATTTATTTATTAATGTTAAATTTATGTATTTATGTTAAGTTTATGTATTTATGTTAAATTTATTTGTTAAATTTATTAATTTATGTTAAATTTATTCATTTATGTTAAATTTATTCATTTATGTTAAATTTATTCATTTATGTTAAATCTATTAATTTAAGTTAAATTTATTTATTAATGTTAAATTTGTGTATTTATGTTAAGTTTATGTATTTGGGTAAAATTTATATATTTATGTTAAATTTATTTGTTTATGTTCAATTTATGTATTATGTTAAATTTATGTATTTATGTTAAATTAATTTGTTTATGTTAAATGTATTTGTTTTTGTTAAATGTATTTATTCATGTTAAATGTATTTATTTATGTTAAATTTATGTATTTATGTTAAATTTGTTTGTTTGATAAACTTATTTATTTATGTTAAATTTATTTATTTCTGTTAAGTTTATTTATTTGTTTGTTTAATGTATTTATTTATGTTAAATTTATGTATTTATGTTAAATTTGTTTGTTTGATAAACTTATTTATTTATGTTAAATTTGTTTGTTTGATAAACTTATTTATTTATGTTAAATTTGTTTGTTTGATAAACTTATTTATTTATGTTAAATTTATTTATTTGTGTTAAGTTTATTTGTTTGTTTGATAAACTTATTTATTTATGTTGAATTTATTTATTTTTGTTAAGTTTATTTATTTGTTTGTTAAATTTATTTATTTATGTTAAATTTATTTATTTATGTTAAATTTATTTATTTATGTTAAATTTATTTATTTATGTTAAATTTATTTATTTATGTTAAATTTATTTATTTATGTTAAATTTATTGATTTATGTTAAATTTATTGATTTATGTTAAATTTATTTTTTTATGTTAAATTTATTTATTTATGTTAAATTTATTTATTTATGTTAAATTTATTTATTTATGTTAAATTTATTTATTTATGTTAAATTTATTTATTTATGTTAAATTTAATTATTTATGTTAAATTTATTTATTTGTTTGTTAAATTTATTTGTTTCTTAAATTTATTTATTAATGTTAAATTTATATATTTGACTGTTTAGCTTATTCAGCATACTGAACATGCTTCACGTTTAAATTCATAAACTGCAGTTAGATATAGATAATTTGCTAAAATATGCTTAATAATTATCATTTTTATATTCACTGTCTGCACGCCACGGAGTCCAGGTCAATTCTGTTTTGTTGTTCCACAGAACACGCAGCAATATTCCAGTTTCATATTAATTTTCACATAAGTATTATTTAAATTCTTGAATGAAATATAACACATTGTCGACATGGAACATCTTATACATCTTTTTTCTCATACACAAGTTAGAAAACCATATCGAACCAACCACCAAGAGCAAGCAAGCTTGGTGCGTAATCTAAACTAGTTTATATAATTGTCCCAAGATATATAATTACATATCATTGTTTATTTGTTTACAACAAACAAATGTATACATAAAAGTTATACTTTTGAGGTGAGGAGACAGGTGGCTACCCTTGTTTGCATTAACAGACTGCTACTGCATGGGTTTGCATGCGTCACGAGTAAATGCTTATGTATATGTATGTGTAAAGACATATATGACGAACAAGGTTATATAAAATTATATAATATTTGTAGAATATAGTAATATGATATAGATATAGCTGGGTTACAATATGTATCTATTTCTATAGACGTATATATATTCACCTACTATGTTTATCGTATCTTCATTTACCTCTATATTAATATCTGTATCAATCTCTCAATATGCGTCTATTTATATCTGTCTATCTACTTGTTTATTTAGATTGCTCCGACCTCTGGTGCCTCAGCAGGTCTCTGATATGTCTCAGTAGAATGTGCGAGAGTACCTTGCCTGGCATACTGAGTAGTGTAATGCCTCGGTGATTACTGCAGTCCCACCGATCGCCTTCCCCCTTTCAGAGAGGGATGACCACACCCCTCAGCAGGTCAGGGGGAATGGTACCAGTCTGCCAGGTGGTAGACAGGACTGCATGCAAGCCCCTTGCCATAGGTTCTGTACATATTTATAATCTATATACAGTACACCGCTATATATCTCTGCATATCTTTATCTCTATCCAAATATCATCATCATTTGGGATCTAACGCCGATGGGGGCGCATAGTCGCATCCACAATTCGCTTCCACCTACGAGGATCCCTCATGGCGAGCCGCCAGGCAGGGGCCCGGCCCATCTCTAGCTCCTCACGAAAGGTTCTCCACCAACCTTTAACAATACGGCTGGGATGCCACAAATACCTGCTGCTTTACCATTCTTCAGCTTGGAAATCATCCCCCTGACTTCAGTCAGGGAGTGTGGTCTGGTGGAATCTCAACATTACCTGCATCCAAGTTATCTGTTGGTGGATCAATTTGATACAACACACCCCATCAGGATCAGAGATTATCTGGCTACTTTCTGAGTGAATTGCAGTCGTCTGTGAGGAGGGCTTGGAGTTCAGCTTTCTCAGGGCTTGGTAGGCAGGTCGAAGGTCATTTACTAGGAAATGGTTTTCGACCTCCTCTGCAAGATTCCTGATAAACTGTTTCTTATCCCTTCTCAACAGTAATCTATTCCTGCACACCAGAAAATGGTGCAAGTTGCGATCCCCTGACAATTGAGCCGCACGACAAGCATCTGTGGCTTCCGGTGTTTGTGGAATTCAGTCTTGCTCTTGGGCGTTCACCAATCGATTCTTGGGCTGCATCAAGTGTTTCACGCTTGAAGGTGTCCCGCAGAAGAACAGAGCCCATCAGACCCTCGAGTGCTGTCAAAGAACAGAGATAGCCTCAGCAACCCACCAGGCACTCTCATCCTCAGTCAATCTGTCCACATGGAGCTCTGTAGGGTGTACATTGGGGCGATAGGGGTTTCTAAAGAGGACCCAGAGAGTAGCCACAACTAATCTATGATCAATTCCACAGGACTCGGCGCTTCGATACACCCTGCAGTTCTGAAGGATCCTCCATCGAGTGTTAACCAGGATGTGGTTGAGCTCCTTGGCCACACTACCCGTATTGCTGTACCAAATCCAACAATGCGGTTCAGAACGCCGATAACAGGAGCCAGATATCCTCAATTTCTGGGACCTAGCAAAGTCACAGAAAAGGAGGCTATTCTCGCTGCCAGCGTCAGCTCCTGAGCCATGAGGACCGACAGACATCTCGTAGCCAGCTTGATCGCAGCCGAATACCGCATTGAAGTCACCCAGAACAATAGGAATATCTCGCCGAGGACAGCAGTCTGTCACAGATGCAAGTTTGGCGTGAAACATCTCTTTCACCTCAAGTTTATATACATTCATAGGAGCGTACACAGCAATAAAAGACATGAAGCCGAATAAAAGCTTCAGTCTCAATACCATAATATGCTCATCGACTGGAGTGACTTCTACTACCAAGGGTTGAAGTCTGCTGGAGATGGGGGCCATCGCTGCGGCCCAACCATTAATAAGTGTAGCCACCCTCTCTAATTATGCTGCTGCCAGGTCTTCTCACCTTCGAGAGAGCAGCCACCTCATCTCTCAGCTGCTTCAGTTCCCTCGACAGTAGTGGTAACCGATCATCCTGTCACAAGGAGCAGACGTTCCAAGCCCCCACCCTGAAGCCCGCCTAAGGTCTAACCTCGGGCAGTCACTCCGGTTAGCTCCCTAGGGCTTTCCCCCACAAGGCTCACGCCAGGTTGGCGGTCGCCGGGACCCAGATGGATATATATACATACATAAAAGATATAACTACATATCGTTGTCTAGTTTTTTTTATAACTTAAACAACTGTATACATCATTCCATTACTTTCACCATGGAAACCGCAGGGCCAGCTTTGCTAGCATTCTTATAAGTATACTGATATAATACGAAAAGAAATTATATAAATATAAAATTCAATATCGAACATTATAGTAAATACAAGGTAATCATTGATAATTTCACAACTTATACATATTTTATTTCTAGCAACACAAAGACATTAGCGAATCCGAGTTCCTAAACATCCTCTGATCTAAGTACATTCTCTGCCAAAGCATTAGGAAAATGCACTCGGGGAACCTTCTCAGAGTTCCCAGAAGAATACTATATATTCATGTCAGTGCAAGTATATCATTAACTCTAAGTGCTTTCATAAGTAAAAATGTCTCTGCTACGAATTTTCTCCATTTTCGCCATGATTTTATGCGCAGCTAGTGTGGCACATGGATTTCTTCTGCCACTGCCTGCGCCAGTTCCGCTTGTACTGCCTTACCCAAAATCGTTCCAGGTCATCAACGATAATAGCGCAATATATCTACAAAATGGAGCGCAGCGACTGGTTCCCTTCAAATTGTATCAAGCTATCCAATAAAGATTTTTTTTATAACAAAAAACTTGATCTATATCTTCCCCTTATCTTAACAAGAAAATTAAATTTAACAAGAAATTTCGAGGTGGAATTATATAAATATAAATCATATTTATATAAACTTATATATCCAGCTCTGTAGGTGTATCTATCTATACATGTATATCCTTATATGTATCTGCATCAGTTATGTATCGATTTCTATCTATCTATATATATATATATATATATATATATATATTGATATACGCATCTTACTTATAGCAACAAGTAGTACTCAAATAAATTGCTAATATAACGTAATAGCACGCTTCACCCTCTTTAGAGTAGCAATGCATATGTCGCGACAGTGATACTTTACTCAACTGCAACTTGCATATCATATATGAAATTGCAGCATAATCCGCCTTAATAATACACTACACCATGAAGTTTCTAGATAGTTAAGGCATCTAGTTTGACGATCATTACATACATTATCTGCCAAAGCTTTAGGAAAATGAACTCGGGGAACCTTATCAGAGTTCCCAGAAAACTACTATATAGTCATGTCAGTGCAAGTATATAATTAACTCTAAGTGCTTTCTTGAGAAAAAATGTCTCTGCTACGATTTTTCTCCATTTTTGCCATGATTTTATGCGCAGCTAGTGTAGCACATAGATTTCTTCTGTCACTGACTACGCCAGTTCCGCTTGTACTACCTTACTTAAAATAGTTCAAGGTTGTCATAGACAATAGCAGCGCAACGACTGATTCCCTTCAAATTGTATCAAGCCATCCAATAAAGACTTTTTTATAACAGAAACTTGATCTATATATTCCCCTTACCTTAACAAGAATATTAAAGTTATCAAAATATTTCGAGGTGAAATTATATAAATATGAATCATATTTATATAAATTATTTATATATCCATCTCTGTGTAGGTGTATCTCTCTATACATATATATCCTTATATCTCCATCAAGTTTTATGTATCGATTTCTGTCTACATATATATACGTATCTTATTTATAGCAACAAGTAGTACTCAAATAAATTGCTAATATGACTTTGTAATAGCTTCACCCTCTTTAGAGTAGCAATGCATATATCTCGACAGTGATACTTCACTCAACTGCAACTTGCATATCATATATACAAACCCGAATGTTAAATTGGAGCATAATTCGTCTTAATAATACACTACACTATGAAGTTTCTAGATAGTAAAGGCATCTAGTTTGACAGTCATTACAGCATTTCTCGCCCCTTCTCTTGCTTCCATTTAATGCCGAGTTTCATATGGGTGTGGCTTTTTGTTTCTAGAATATATTTCGTAGATTGCGGCATTTATTTCATTTTTTATCGCATTTCAAGCTTCTTGATCCCCTCTCTCACTTATTATTCAAACGGGCATCCCCTTTTCTCCAATTGTCTTATTTCGTTACACTCCCGTTCTTATTAATTATTTCTTTGTTCTGTTTATTCCTTTGTTCGTAGTTCCTTCTATCTTTGCAGCATTGTTGTTCCTCTCGCGTTCCTTCCCATCCCTTCAGTTCCGCGATCCCTTCTTTCCACTTTAATTCGTTTTCTACTCTGAATATCGTTCTTGCATCGTTTCCCAAGACTGCACCAGTTTCTTGAACTGCCCGCCTACCAATAAAATATATACAATATAGATTTAGCAAGTAGATATTGCCTTTCTATAAGAATATAAAAATAATTCAATGGAACCAGGTTACGCTTTAATCCGTGTGAAGTGCGTGCTATTTAAAGTCCATCCTGGACGTGGTTGCTATGACTACTTACCGGACACACACGCCTTTGTGTTCTTCTGTCTACCTCGGGAACTGTCTTGTTATCACGAGAAAGTTAAGTGAACTTTTTCCAACAAAGATAATAGTTCACTTTCACCCACTAACAAAGGAATGTGCAAAAAGATATGAGAACTTTCAGCTTGCAGGCCTCCATTTTGTTATATATCAATATAATTACTAATTATGTGGGTTTTAGGCAACGTTATATTCCTAAAAGTGAGAGACCCACCATATTCGTGAAAAGACACACACACTGTGTGGTATATAATCCTGTATATCTTTATCTCTATCAATATATAAATTACATGTCGATGTTTAATTAATTTGATAAAATATATACTTTCGTTACTTTTGAAATACTTATTTTTTTTTAAATATGGAAGGTCCATTATTTGATCAAGAAACCGCAGGGCCATCCTTGCCATAATTCTTTTAAGGGATTATATTAATATAATACGAAAAGAAAATTATTAACACTATAATTACTACTAAACAATATTACAGTGAATATAAGGAAATCATTGATCAGTCAATACGCTACGTGCATGTTTTATTTATAGCAACACAGTGACAATAACGAGTGCGAATTCTTAAACAATCTCTAATCTAAGTTCCTTTTTTTACCAAAGTGCTAAGAAAATGCACTCGGGGAACTTTCACAAAGTTCCTAGATGACTACTATATAATCATGTCAATGCAAATATATTTATCATTATCTCTAATTGCATTCTAAGGTGAAAATGTCCCTGTTACGATTTTTCTACATTTTCATCATGATTTTATCGTTAGCCAGTGCAGCACTTGGATTTCTTCTGCCACTGCCTGCGCCAGTTCCACTTGTACTGCCTTGCCAAAATCGTTCCAGGTCATCACAGATAACAGCCCGATTTATCTACAAAAGGGACCGCAGCGACTAGTTCCCTTCAAAGTGTATCAAGCCATGAATTAAAAGTATATTTTTAAAAATAATAACTGGATCCATATTTTCCCCACATTCCCAAAAAAACATTTCTATACACGTATCTACTTGTTCATCTATCTTCATATGTCTATATCGATATATTTACGTCAGACACGTATGTGAATATATATATATATATATATATATATATATATATATATATATATATTTAACTCTCTACACATATACAAGTTTGTTGTGTAAAAATCAATTTATATATACATATTTATCTGTCAGTCTATATACAGTATACCGATATATATCCTTATATATATTCATCTCTATCCATAAATGAAGGTATATAACTAGATATCGATGTTTAGTTGTTTTAATATAAACAACTATATATATAGGTTGTGCTTTCGTTGCTTTTGAAATATGTATATATATACATTTTAAATATATGGAAGTTCCATTAATTATAAAGGGAAACTGCAAGGCCAGCTTTGCCAGCTTGTTAAAATACACAATTCATGGATTGTTACATCTGCTCTTGTCTTTATATCTACATTCATCAATCGACATGACTTTATCTATCTATATCTACATTTATCTACCGACATGACTTTGTCTATTTATATCTACATTTATCTATCGACATGACTTTATCTATTTATATCTACATTAATCGATATGCCGATGCCTGTTTGTGTATATCTACGAATATCTAAGAGTCTATATTAATTTTTGTATATACAGATTTATCTGTCAGTCTATATATAGTATACCGATATATATCCTTGTATATATTTATCTCTATCCATATATGAAGGTATATAACTAGATATCGATTTTTAGTTGTTTATAATATAAACAATTATACATATAGGTCGTGCTTTCGGTGCTTTTATATATATATATATATATATATTTTTTTTTTAATATATGGAAGTTTCATTAAGTAGAACGGGGAACCGAAAAATAAATTATATGAAAACATTACAGTAAATACAAGAAAATCATTGATAATTCCATACCTATATACAAATATTATTTCTAGCAACACAATAACATTAGCGAATCCGAGTTCCTAAACAACCTCTGACCTACGTTCATTCTCGATCATAGCGTTAGGAAAATGCACTCGGGGAACCCTTTCAAAGTTACATAGTGAAAATATCTATGTATATCTATACCTATCTCTACCATGCTACATCTGCTCTTGTCTCTATATGTACATTTATCTATCGACATGGCTTTATCTATCTATATCTAAATTAAACGATATGTCGATGTTTATTTGTGTATATCTACGTATATCTAAGATTCTATATCAATTTACATATATACATATTTATCTGTCAGTCTATATACAGTATACCGATATATATCCTTGTATATATTTATCTCTATCCATACATGAAGGTATATAACTAGATATCGATGTTTAGTTGTTTGTAACATAAACAACTATACATATAGATTGTGCTGTCGTTGCTTTTATAATATTTGTTTTTTATATTAATTTTAAATATATGGAAGTTCCATTAATTATAACGGGAAACCGTCGACATGATTTATCTATTTATATCTACATTAATCGATATGCCGTTGCCTATTTGTGTATATCTACGCATATCTAAGATTCTATATCAATATATTAAATTTTATATATACATATTTATCAGTTAGTCTATATACAGTATAACAATATATATCCTTCTATATATTTATCTCTATCCATACATGAAGGTATATAACTAGATATCGATGTTTAGTTGTTTATAATATAAACAACTGTATACACATAGTTTGTGCTTTCGTTGCTTTTATAATATATATATATATCTAATATATGGAAGTTCCATTAATTTGAACGGGAAACCGCAGGGCCAGCTTTGCCAGCTTGTTATGATATAGAATTCTTTATAATACGAAAATAAATTATATGAAACTATTTTCACTATCGAGCATTACAGTAAATACAAGAAAATCATTGATAATTCCACACCTATATACATATTTTATTTCTAGCAACACAATAACATTAGCGAATCCGAGTTCCTAAACAACCTCTGACCTACGTTCATTCTCGATCATAGCGTTAGGAAAATGCACTCGGGGAACCCTTCCAAAGTTCCCAGAAGACTACTATATAATCGTGTTAGAGCAAATATAAGTATCATTACCTGTAAGTGACTTCTTAAGTGGATATGTCTCTGCTACGATTTTTCTCCATTTTCGCCATGATTTTATGCGTAGCCAGTGTGGCACATGGATTTCTTCTGCCACTGCCTGCGCCAGTTCCGCTTGTACTGCCTTACCCACAATCGTTCCAGGTCATCACAGATAATAGCCCGATTTACCTACAAAAGGGGGCGCAGCGACTGGTTCCCTTCAAAGTGTATCAAGCCATTCAATAAAGATATATTTAAAAAAAATAATAACTTGAGCTATATCTTCCCCACATTCCAGAAAAACATATACACGTATCTACTTGTTTATCCATCTTCATATGTCTATATCTATATATCTACGTCAGACACGTATGTGCATCTATCTATATATTTATCTCTCTACACATATGCTAGTTACAGGGTGTACAATTCTATGTATATCTATACCTATCTATATCTTGCTACATCTGCTCTTGTCTCTATATCTACATTTATCTATCGACATGGCTTTATCTATCTATATCTACATTAATCGATATGCCGATGTCTATTTGTGTATATCTACGTATATCTAAGATTCTATATCAATTTATATATATACATATTTATCTGACAGTCTATATACAGTATACCGATATATATCCTTGTATATATTTATCTCTATCCATACTTGAAGGTATATAACTAGATATCTATGTTTAGTTGTTTGTAACATAAACAACTATACATATAGGTTGTGCTGTCGTTGCTTTTATAATATTTGTTTTTTATATTTCTTTTAAATATATGGAAGTTCCATTAATTATAACGGGAAACCGCAGGGCCAGCTTTGCCAGCTTGTTATAATATACAATTCATAGCTTGCTACATCTGCTCTTGTCTCTATATGTACATTTATCTATCGACATGACTTTATCTATCTATATCTACATTTATCTGTCGACATGATTTATCTTTTTATATCTACATTAATCGATATGCCGATGCCTATTTGTTTATATCTACGCATATCTAAGATTCTATATCAATATATCAAATTTTATATATACATATTTATCTGTCAGTCTATATACAGTATACCAATATATATCCTTCTATATATTTATCTCTATCCATACATGAAGGTATATAACTAGATATCGATGTTTTGTTGTTTATAATATAAACAACTGTATACACATAGTTTGTGCTTTCGTTGCTTTTATAATATATATATATATTTTTAATATATGGAAGTTCCATTAATTTGAACGGGAAACCGCAGGGCTAGCTTTGCCAGCTTGTTATAATATAGAATTCTTTATAATACGAAAATAAATTATATGAAAACTATTTTCACTATCGAGCATTACAGTAAATGCAAGAAAATCATTGATAATTCCATACCTATATACATATTTTATTTCTAGCAACACAATAACATTAGCGAATCCGAGTTCCTAAACAACCTCTGACCTACGTTCATTCTCGATCATAGCGTTAGGAAAATGCACTCGGGGAACCCTTTCAAAGTTCCCAGAAGACTACTATATAATCGTGTTAGTGCAAATATAAGTATCATTACCTGTAAGTGACTTCTTAAGTGGATATGTCTCTGCTACGATTTTTCTCCATTTTCGCCATGATTTTATGCGTAGCCAGTGTGGCACATGGATTTCTTCTGCCACTGCCTGCGCCAGTTCCGCTTGTACTGCCTTACCCACAATCGTTCCAGGTCATCACAGATAATAGCCCGATTTACCTACAAAATGGGGCGCAGCGACTGGTTCCCTTCAAAGTGTATCAAGCCATTCAATAAAGATATATTTAAAAAAATAATAACTTGAGCTATATCTTCCCCACATTCCAGAAAAACATATACACGTATCTACTTGTTTATCCATCTTCATATGTCTATATCTATATATCTACGTCAGACACGTATGTGCATCTATCTATATATTTATCTCTCTACACATATGCAAGTTACATAGTGTAAAAATCTATGTATATCTATACCTATCTATATCTTGCTACATCTGCTCTTGTCTCTATATGTACATTTATCTATCGACATGGCTTTATCTATCTATATCTACATTAATCGATATGCCGATGTCTATTTGTGTATATCTACGTATATCTAAGATTCTATATCAAGTTTTATATATATATATATATTTATCTGTCAGTCTATATACAGTATACCGATATATATCCTTGTATATATTTATCGCTATCCATACATGAAGGTATATAACTAGATATCGATGTTTAGTTGTTTGTAACATAAACAACTATACATATAGGTTGTGCTGTCGTTGCTTTTATAATATTTGTTTTTTATATTTCTTTTAAATATATGGAAGTTCCATTAATTATAACGGGAAACCGCAGGGCCAGCTTTGCCAGCTTGTTATAATATACAATTCATAGCTTGCTACATCTGCTCTTGTCTCTATATCTACATTTATCTATCGACATGACTTTATCTATCTATATCTACATTTATCTGTCGACATGATTTATCTTTTTATATCTACATTAATCGATATGCCGATGCCTATTTGTTTATATCTACGCATATCTAAGATTCTATATCAATATATCAAATTTTATATATACATATTTATCTGTCAGTCTATATACAGTATACCAATATATATCCTTCTATATATTTATCTCTATCCATACATGAAGGTATATAACTAGATATCGATGTTTAGTTGTTTATAATATAAACAACTGTATACACATAGTTTGTGCTTTCGTTGCTTTTATAATATATATATATTTTTAATATATGGAAGTTCCATTAATTTGAACGGGAAACCGCAGGGCCAGCTTTGCCAGCTTGTTATAATATAGAATTCTTTATAATACGAAAATAAATTATATGAAAACTATTTTCACTATCGAGCATTACAGTAAATGCAAGAAAATCATTGATAATTCCATACCTATATACATATTTTATTTCTAGCAACACAATAACATTAGCGAATCCGAGTTCCTAAACAACCTCTGACCTACGTTCATTCTCGATCATAGCGTTAGGAAAATGCACTCGGGGAACCCTTTCAAAGTTCCCAGAAGACTACTATATAATCGTGTTAGTGCAAATATAAGTAACATTACCTGTAAGTGACTTCTTAAGTGGATATGTCTCTGCTACGATTTTTCTCCATTTTCGCCATGATTTTATGCGTAGCCAGTGTGGCACATGGATTTCTTCTGCCACTGCCTGCGCCAGTTCCGCTTGTACTGCCTTACCCACAATCGTTCCAGGTCATCACAGATAATAGCCCGATTTACCTACAAAAGGGGGCGCAGCGACTGGTTCCCTTCAAAGTGTATCAAGCCATTCAATAAAGATATATTTAAAAAAATAATAACTTGAGCTATATCTTCCCCACATTCCAGAAAAACATATACACGTATCTACTTGTTTATCCATCTTCATATGTCTATATCTATATATCTACGTCAGACACGTATGTGCATCTATCTATATATTTATCTCTCTACACATATGCTAGTTACAGGGTGTAAAATTCTATGTATATCTATACCTATCTATATCTTGCTACATCTGCTCTTGTCTCTATATCTACATTTATCTATCGACATGGCTTTATCTATCTATATCTACATTAATCGATATGCCGATGTCTATTTGTGTATATCTACGTATATCTAAGATTCTATATCAAGTTTTATATATATATATATTTATCTGTCAGTCTATATACAGTATACCGATATATATCCTTGTATATATTTATCGCTATCCATACATGAAGGTATATAACTAGATATCGATGTTTAGTTGTTTATAACATAAACAACTATACATATAGGTTGTGCTGTCGTTGCTTTTATAATATTTGTTTTTTTATATTTCTTTTAAATATATGGAAGTTCCATTAATTATAACGGGAAACCGCAGGGCCAGCTTTGCCAGCTTGTTATAATATACAATTCATAGCTTGCTACATCTGCTCTTGTCTCTATATCTACATTTATCTATCGACATGACTTTATCTATCTATATCTACATTTATCTGTCGACATGATTTATCTTTTTATATCTACATTAATCGATATGCCGATGCCTATTTGTTTATATCTACGCATATCTAAGATTCTATATCAATATATCAAATTTTATATATACATATTTATCTGTCAGTCTATATACAGTATACCAATATATATCCTTCTATATATTTATCTCTATCCATACATGAAGGTATATAACTAGATATCGATGTTTAGTTGTTTATAATATAAACAACTGTATACACATAGTTTGTGCTTTTGTTGCTTTTATAATATATATATTTTTAATATATGGAAGTTCCGTTAATATGAACGGGAAACCGCAGGGCTAGCTTTGCCAGCTTGTTATAATATAGAATTCTTTATAATACGAAAAGAAATTATATGAAAACTATTTTCACTATCGAGCATTACAGTAAATGCAAGAAAATCATTGATAATTCCATACCTATATACATATTTTATTTCTAGCAACACAATAACATTAGCGAATCCGAGTTCCTAAACAACCTCTGAACTACGTTCATTCTCGATCATAGCGTTGGGAAAATGCACTCGGGGAACCCTTTCAAAGTTCCCAGAAGACTACTATATAATCGTGTTAGTGCAAATATAAGTATCATTACCTGTAAGTGACTTCTTAAGTGGATATGTCTCTGCTACGATTTTTCTTCATTTTCGCCATGATTTTATGCGTAGCCAGTGTGGCACATGGATTTCTTCTGCCACTGCCTGCGCCAGTTCCGCTTGTACTGCCTTACCCCCAATCGTTCCAGGTCATCACAGATAATAGCCCGATTTACCTACAAAAGGGGGCGCAGCGACTGGTTCCATTCAAAGTGTATCAAGCCATTCAATAAAGATATATTAAAAAAAATAATAACTTGAGCTATATCTTCCCCACATTCCAGAAAAAACATATACACGTATCTACTTGTTTATCCATCTTCATATGTCTATATCTATATATCTACGTCAGACACGTATGTGCATCTATCTATATATTTATCTCTCTACACATATGCTAGTTACAGGGTGTAAAATTCTATGTATATCTATACCTATCTATATCTTGCTACATCTGCTCTTGTCTCTATATCTACATTTATCTATCGACATGGCTTTATCTATCTATATCTACATTAATCGATATGCCGATGTCTATTTGTGTATATCTACGTATATCTAAGATTCTATATCAAGTTTTATATATATATATATATATTTATCTGTCAGTATATATACAGTATACCGATATATATCCTTGTATATATTTATCGCTATCCATACATGAAGGTATATAACTAGATATCGATGTTTAGTTGTTTATAACATAAACAACTATACATATAGGTTGTGCTGTCGTTGCTTTTATAATATTTGTTTTTTATATTTCTTTTAAATATATGGAAGTTCCATTAATTATAACGGGAAACCGCAGGGCCAGCTTTGCCAGCTTGTTATAATATACAATTCATAGCTTGCTACATCTGCTCTTGTCTCTATATCTACATTTATCTATCGACATGACTTTATCTATCTATATCTACATTTATCTGTCGACATGATTTATCTTTTTATATCTACATTAATCGATATGCCGATGCCTATTTGTTTATATCTACGCATATCTAAGATTCTATATCAATATATCAAATTTTATATATACATATTTATCTGTCAGTCTATATACAGTATACCAATATATATCCTTCTATATATTTATCTCTATCCATACATGAAGGTATATAACTAGATATCGATGTTTAGTTGTTTATAATATAAACAACTGTATACACATAGTTTGTGCTTTCGTTGCTTTTATAATATATATATATTTTTAATATATGGAAGTTCCATTGATTTGAACGGGAAACCGCAGGGCCAGCTTTGCCAGCTTGTTATAATATAGAATTCTTTATAATACGAAAAGAAATTATATGAAAACTATTTTCACTATCGAGCATTACAGTAAATGCAAGAAAATCATTGATAATTCCATACCTATATACATATTTTATTTCTAGCAACACAATAACATTAGCGAATCCGAGTTCCTAAACAACCTCTGAACTACGTTCATTCTCGATCATAGCGTTAGGAAAATGCACTCGGGGAACCCTTTCAAAGTTCCCAGAAGACTACTATATAATCGTGTTAGTGCAAATATAAGTATCATTACCTGTAAGTGAATTCTTAAGTGGATATGTCTCTGCTACGATTTTTCTCCATTTTCGCCATGATTTTATGCGTAGCCAGTGTGGCACATGGATTTCTTCTGCCACTGCCTGCGCCAGTTCCGCTTGTACTGCCTTACCCACAATCGTTCCAGGTCATCACAGATAATAGCCCGATTTACCTACAAAATGGGGCGCAGCGACTGGTTCCCTTCAAAGTGTATCAAGCCATTCAATAAAGATATATTTAAAAAAATAATAACTTGATCTATATCTTCCCCACATTCCAGAAAAACATATACACGTATCTACTTGTTTATCCATCTTCATATGTCTATATCTATATATCTACGTCAGACACGTATGTGCATCTATCTATATATTTATCTCTCTACACATATGCAAGTTACATGGTGTAAAATTCTATGTATATCTATACCTATCTATATCTTGCTACATCTGCTCTTGTCTCTATATCTACATTTATCTATCGACATGGCTTTATCTATCTATATCTACATTAATCGATATGCCGATGTCTATTTGTGTATATCTACGTATATCTAAGATTCTATATCAATTTTTATATATACATTTTTATCTGTCAGTCTATATATAGTATACCGATATATATCCTTGTATATATTTATCTCTATCCATACATGAAGGAGTATAACTAGAAATCGATGTTTTGTTGTCTATAACATAAACAACTATACATATAGGTTGTGCTGTCGTTGCTTCTATAATATTTTTGTTTCATATATTTTTTTTTAAATATATGGAAGTTCCATTAATTATAACGGGAAACCGCAGAGCCAGCTTTGCCAGCTTGTTATAATATACAATTCATAGCTTGTTTCATCTGCTCTTGTCTCTATATCTACATTTATCTATCGACATAACTTTATCTATCTATATCTACATTTATCTATCGACATGACTTTAACTATCTATATCTACATTTATCTATCGAAATGACTTTATCTATCTATATCTACATTTATCTATCGACATGACTTTATCTATCTATATCTACATTTATCTATCGACATAACTTTATCTATATCTACATTTATCTATCGACATAACTTTATCTATATCGACATTTATCTATCGACATGACTTTATTTATCTATATCTACACTTATCTATCGACATGACTTTATCTATCTTTATCTACGCTTATCTATCGACATGACTTTATCTATCTTTATCTACATTTATCTATCGACATGACTTTATCTATTTATATCTACATTTATCTATCGACATGACTTTATCTATTTATATCTACATTAATCGATATGCCGATGCCTATTCGTGTATATCTACACATATCTAAGATTCTGTATCAATATATCCATTTTTATATATACATATTTATCTGTCAGTCTATATAAAATATACCGATATATATCTTATATATTTATCTCTATCCATACATGAAAGTATATAACTAGATATCGATGTTTAGTTGTTTATAATATAAACAACTGTATACACATAGGTTGTGATTTTGTTGCTTTTATAATATATATGTATATATATATATATATTCTTTTAAATATATGGAAGTTCCATTAATTAGAACGGAATGGAACCTGAAGGTATATAACTAGATATCGATGTTTAGTTGTTTATAACATAAACAACTATACATATAGGTTGTGCTGTCGTTGATTTTATAATATATATATATATATATATATATATATATTATATATATATATTTCAAATATATGGAAGTTCCATTAATTATAACGGGAAACCGCAGGTACAGCTTTGCCAGCTTGTTAAAATATACAATTCATAGCTTGCTACATATGCTCTTGTCTCTATATCTACACTTATCTATCGACATAACTTTATCTATCTATATCTACATTTATCTATCTATATCTACATTTATCTATCGACATGACTTTATCTATTTATATCTACATTAATCGATATGCCGATGCCTATTTGTGTATATCTACGCATATCTAAGATTCTATATCAAGCTATGAATTGTATATTATAACTAGCTGGCAACGATTTTTCTCCATTTTCGCCATGATTTTATGCGTAGCCAGTGTGGCACTTGGATTTCATCTGCCACTGCCTGCGCCGGAGGGTTTTGGAAGTAGGCCAGGGAGTTATGCATTTTGTGTCACGTGCGAAAAATATATACTTACGGCAAAATATAAACTGTTTACATATATATTATCACGATATGAATATTTTCATCTTTAATTACTCATCGTGGGTTATTTCTTCTGCTCAGCATCCCTTAGTTGTAAAAAAAAAAATGTCCAAAATTTATTTTTGCAGGATATGGCAAATAAATCTAATGGATGAAAAAATGTCTTACGAATCGAAAATTCTAAACGCTTCGATGTCTTATTTAGTGGTAATATAGAGTGTCCTAATCCAGTTATTCTGTCTATCACCCTTTTTAAATACATGTAAAATAAAATCTGACGTGACACATTTCAGAAGCAATTCAGATCCTTTCCTTGTATATGACTTCCTTCACCGTTCTTAAATTTCATAGGATCAATACTCGTATATTGATATAATCATAGGCACATCCCGTCTTGGCATAAACGTTTGATTCATTATCTTAAAATTGAATTGTATCTGAGCTAGTACATGTCTGCAAAGAAATCCTTGTGGCGTAAGAGATACATAGCAGACTGGTGGAAGGATTTTACATCCTGATGCCTTAATTATATGTCACAGGTCCCATTTAAAACAAAACAAATAGAATAGCGGTTTCAGAGTTTATTGAATGGAGGGATACAAATTTATTGGAGCCACCGGTTGTGTTGCAGGGTTTTGAAGGTAGATCGGGCTGTTGTCCGTGATGACCTGGAATGATTTCGGGTATGGCAGGACAAGTGGGAATGGTGCTGGCAGAGGCAGAACAAAGCCTGCACTAAAACTGATCATACTATAAAGGATAACGAACATGATGAGGAATCGTAATGGAGCCATTTTCAATTGAGTGTATTTTGAGTTAATGCTGAAAGTAATTTCACAGGTTCCATTATATATTGTTTTAAGAAGGAGCTCGGATAATGTTTCCTAAGACTCCACTATGAAAGGACCTCGGGATCTACTGTAGTCCAGAAGATTCCTGATTAGTTGTATGTTTATTTGTTGATGTTTGTCATTGTAAATTAATTCAAATACAAAATACAATTAATTCAAACACAAAATATATTTGCCCTGTTATTTTTCAGTATATATTTTCCTTCATTCATATACCTGAATTTTGATGTCTATACTTTTGTTATCCACACTTAACACCAGAAAATACTATTTTTATGGCAGTAATATGCAAATAAACTCTCCTTTATAACACTGATCTAGAATCATATCAATGTCTAATATGTGTTTCTAAATCACTATGAGAATAAATGCCAAATTAATTAGAACACTCTTACTGATATGTTACGATTTCCACCATCAGGTTTATCATTCTAAAAAATCAAACAGAAATTATGGAAGGGAATCGTGGATTTCTTGTGGCTGCGAGTTATTTTCTTTGCGAAATCTATGGAGGAAAACGTTGGAGATATAGAAAGGAAATGAATAGCAAAGTATAAACATTATTCGTAAAATGTAACCGAGAAAAATAACTAGGTAAATTGTACACTCGTATAGTGTTTCTGGAATTTCAGTCTTGTTTGTTCTTAGATTTGGAAATTTCTTCGAGAGTTGTGTTAAATCGCCGTAATGTGAGAAAAATGTACACATGTAGAATGCAACATATAGTAGAACAAGTGGAATATATATATATATATATATATATATATATATATATATGTATATATATATATGTATATATGTATATGTATATATGTAAATTAATATATATACGTATATATGTATATACATATATATATATATATATCTATATCCAAGGGTTAGTTGCGGATATAATCTGTTAAATGTTTGTGTGTATGCGCATATATAATATTCATGTATGTACCTATATATGTATATGCCTATATATTATATAACTATGCATACATACACACACACGCATATGTATATGTATGTATGTGTGTGTATGTATTTGCGCGCGCGCGTGTGCGTGCTTGCGTGTGGGTACGTGCACACACAAACATATTATTACGTTATATTAAGCTATGGTAATTGGACACACATTTTGCATCAGTATATTCAATTTGGACATAGCTGGAAAAGTTAACAAACGTATACCCAGTAGTTTATGAAGAACTTGTTGAACGCAATGTGCAACAAGTATTACCTGAAAAAATGCATTTAATGCACCTGTTGAAGTGGTATTGGTGAGTGCTTCTATGTGCAACAAGGTGCAAATACTCAACCATGCGCTAAGACAAACACGCTAGTATATATAAAAGACTCAAGGGACTTTTTATCTACTTATTTGTATTACGTTTCTGTATATTTGGAATTCGTCTATCCATTGGTGTGTGTGTCCAGAAAATGCTCTGAAATCCATCACAATATCCCTCTGAGTTCTGACATATATTGCTGAGCATTATTATATGTCGCTGTAATTGTACAGTTTTTTTATTTTGCAGGTAAATAATGAAGAAAAAAAAACTCACATGTCTAATAAATATTTAAAAACGCAAAAGTTTCCAACATGATTATTTGATGATTTATACACAATATGTTCAATAGTTAACTAAAAATACCTGTGAATTTGTAAGTCGTAAATGTGGCCGGTGTTTTGTTGGTGCCCGGAGTTTCACTTATTATTATCATAACTATATATTTTTTTTAGAAGTAGCTGCAGATATAATCTGTTAAATGTGTGTGCGTGCGCGCGCGCGCGCGCGCGCGTGTGTGTGTGTGTGTGTGTGAAAGAGAGAGAGAAAGAGTGTGTGAGTATGTATTTCCGTGCGCGCGCGTGTGTGCATGCTAGGCGTGTGGGTATGTGCACACACAAACATATGTTATATTAAGCTATGGTAATTGGAGACATGTTTTGCATCAGTATATTTGGACATAGCTAAAAATAAAGTTTACAAACGTATACCCAGTAGTTTATGAAGAACTTGTTGAACGCAATGTGCAACAATATTACCTGAAAAAAGAAAGCAGAAAAAATACATTTACTGCACATGTTGAAGTGGTAGTGGTCAGTGCTTTATGTGCAACAAGGTGCATATACTCAAACATGCGCCAAGACAAACTCGCCAGTGTATATAAACAAGACTCGAGGGACATCTACTTATTTATATTGCGTTCCTGTATATATTTGGAATACGTCTATCCATTGGTGTGTGCGTGTCCAGAAAATGCTGCTACATCCATCACAATATCCTTGTGAGTTTTGACATATATCACTATGCATTCTTTTATGTCGCTGAATCTTAGCTAATGTAAAAGTACAATCTTCTATTTTGCTGGTAAATTATGACAAAAAACTCACATGTCACATGATTATTTGATGATTTATATTGTATATAATTAACTAAAAATACCTATGCAATATTTCACCGTTAATTTCTGTATTACTTGTTGGTCGGTGCAAGAGGGGTGCTGAAAGATAGAGGGAGAATTAATAATAACTGTGGTAAAATAATGATAAAGGTTTGAACTTAATTGGAGAAATTTACAAAAAAAAAACTTGTTGTGGTGATACAAGTAGAGGAGTAAAAGCGTCATGGCTATATTATATCCAGGAATCTCCACCATCCCTTTGTTGGCATTTACTCGAAAAATCTACTATGCATAATTATTGTTTCGCTCAGCGAGTTCTGTCGCCGGAAGATAGATCTTAGCAACATGCTGCAAAGAATTCCTTGTGGCGTAAGAGATACACAGACTGGTGGAAGGATTTTACATCCTGATGTCTTAATTATATGTCACAGGCCCCAATTCAAACAAAACAAACAGAATAGCGGTTTCAGAGTTTATTGAACGGAGTGATACAAATTTATTGGAGCCACCGGCTGTGTTGCAGGGTTGTGAAAGTAGATCGGGCTGTTGTCCGTGATGACCTGGAATGATTTCGAGTATGGCAGGACAAGAGGGAATGGCGCGGGCAGAGGCAGAACAAAGCCTGCAGTAAAACTGACCAAACTAAAAATAACAATGAAAATAGTGAGGAATCGTGATGGAGCCATTTTCAATTATGAGTGTACTTAGAGTTAATGCTGAAGATGATTTCACAAGTTTCATTATATATTTTTTCAGGAACTCGGAGTATGTTTCCCAACATACTCCACTATGAAAGGACCTCGGGATCTACTTTCAGATACAAACAAAATATATTTGACCTGTTATTTTTTAGCTTTTATATCTTTTCTTTCATTCATATCCCTAAATTTTGATGTCTATATACCTTCATTATCCACACTTAAAAGCAGCAAAAACTATTTTTATAGGCAATAATATGGAAATGCATAACACTGTGATGTAGAATCATATCAAACTCTAATATGTGCTTCCAAATTACTGTGAGAATAAATGCCCAACGAACTGGAACAATCTTAAAATTATGGAAGGGAATACTGGATTTCATGTGGCTCCGAGTTATTTTCTTTGCCAAATATATGGAGGAAAACGGTGGAGATATAGAGAGGAAATGAATAGCATGATATTATCACTATTTGTAAAGGGTGCGTGTGCTTATAATGGATTGATACGCAGTAACCGAGAGAAATAACCTGGCATATCGTACACTCAAATAGTATTTCTAGAATTTAAACCTTGTTTGTTCTTCGACATTTTGTTCAGTCGAGTGTGACGAGTTTGCCTATAGGGTCTGAAGGCAAATCGGTCTGTCCTAACACTAAAGACAGTAGAACAAGTGGGATTGGCAAGAAGACAATGTCCAAGGGTCCGCTGTGAATATAATATTTTAAATGTGTGTGTACGTAAATATACACACACATGTATGCATACATATATGTACATATATAATATATATTTATTTATAATATATATACATACATAACATACGCATACATATGTTTATATATGTATATATATACATAAATGTATATATATACATACATGTATATATATACATGTATATATATATATATATATATATATATATATATATATATATACATATATGCATAGACACATAAATAGACATATATTTACACATCTATATGTGTATATATACATATATATATAAATCAATTTCTGTATATATATAGATGTCTATGAATGTATATATATATATATATATATATATATATATATATATATGTACACGAATGTATATAAATATATGTACATGAATGTATATTAATATATATAGACATATATATGTATATAAATGTATATATACATATATATGTATATAAATGTATATATACATATATATGTATATAAATGTATATATATTTATATATGTTTATAAATGTATATATACATATATATGTATATAAATGTATATATATTTATATATGTGTATAAATGTGCATATATATATATATA
>NC_061819.1:6916591-6919091 GCF_019202785.1 Penaeus chinensis | reverse complement strand
TGTGTGTGTGTGTGTGTGTGTGTGTGTGTGTGAGTGTGTGTGTGTTATATTTAAATTCTATAGCGCAATATGGCATACACCTTATTATTTGGGAGATTTTTCCATGTTTCAATATTTCTTTTTGGGAAACTAAATTAGTGTTTATCGCCTCTTTTTATTATTTACTTTTTCTTATTTCACCCAAAGCATAAAGCCTTATTTTATGTAGTCTTTGTAGCTCATATCTCTTAGACATTAAGTTCTAGTTTATGATTATTAAAGGTCTTTTTCTCTATTTTTTCCTATGTTTAATACTGCATCTCTAATGTGTATTAATATAGAGGATGATTTTTTAACCTGACTACATGGCATTTATTGGTGTTGAATTTCATTTTCCAAATGCAACTCCACATGAATATGTCCTTAATGTCACCTAAGAGGCACTGGCTTCAGACGTCGTCTAATATCTTTCTATGTATTTTCGCGTCGTCTGCCAACATGTTCAGATAACTACCCAGGCTTATGTTTAACCATAATTCATTGATGAAGCTACTAAACATAATCGGCGCTAACACCGATCCTTGAGGTACTCCATTAGTTACATCTATTCGAGGAGTTTGCCTGTCACTCCACCTAGGTATTCTGTGATACACCTTATCAAATGCCCTTTTAAAGTCTAAATATACACAATCTAGCCAATCGGCTATTCCTATGCTATTTCTAAAACTTTATCATAAAAAGTAAAGAGATTTGCCTTCTTAAAACCAAATTGCTTATTTGATATCCTATTGCGTTTTTCCCAATTATCCTTTTTAGGGTTTTGTTTGTCGCCGCTCTTATATGAAGGTGTAACATTGGCGAGTTTTCAAGCTGTCGGCAGTTTTCCTTGTCTCACTGAACTTTGGAAGTAAAGGAGTAGACAGTTCTTCGGCACACTCCCTCAGAACCCAGTTGGAAATTTCATCTGGTCCCGCTGCTTTAGTCTTATCTAACCTTTTAAGTAGATCATTTATAAAAAAAAAAAAATCAGTGTGATATTTTCGATATTCTGATTTATATTTGTATGAATACTTGCCATTTCAAAGTATGGGTCCTGAAGAAACAATGACTGATTTTTTTCATAAAGGACTTCACACTTCTCCTGCTTAAACAATGTTAGAATTTGATCTCCTTATACGGTTAAAGAAGAACTTTCGTTGATGTGTACATTTATTGACTATATCCTTTTCAAAGTCTATTTTTGCCTCCCTCATAGTTTGGGTCTACAACTTTCTCCCTACTTTAAACCTTTCATACGTTGCCTGTGATCTATGTCTTCTGGACCTTTTCCAAAGGAGCTGCTGCTTTTCGTTAATTTTCTTCCAAATCTCATTAAACCATTTTTGGTCATTTCTTGCTTCAGTTTTGAATTTTGTTGTAATTTGTCAAATCTTACAGGCTTCACAAAATCTAGAATATTGTATATCAATGTTCTCTTCGTCCAGGATTGCTGCAAAGAAGTCTTTAAGCCATCCATAATTACCTTTTATGTAGTTGTGCTTCCCCCTTATATGGTCACTTTTTCCTAAAGGAAGGACAGTGCTCCATATAATTAAATCATCTTCATGCTTTACGAATAATCAGTCAAGCATAGACGGTCTATGTAACTGTCTTACCCTGATATGATCCGTTACTGGAAAGCCAATACTCATGACTCCTAGTAATATTGCATTTCACGAATCTGACTGTGCTCTAGGATCGAAACTATCCTAGTCAGTTTTGCTATCTAAATCCTTTGTTAAGATATATTTTTTTTTTAATTAGTTTCCGAAAGTTTTAGCACTTCTTCCAGGTTCTCTAACGTTTCCTCAATTATGTTTGTAACATTCTTGTGACCACCCCTCTGTTTCCAAATGCCCTATCTTTTCTTCCTCCAAATAATATAGTTTCTGAGTAATACTCTTACATTGCCTATGAAGAGGTCCTGTTTGGATTCAATGATGCATATAACATCTGATTTATTATTTTCCATTACTGTATCTAGTTCTAGTAACTTCGAAGATAAACCATCTATTAATTGTATGAATTGTATGTGTGTGTGAGTGTGTGTGCGTGCGTGCGTGCGTGCGTGCCTGCGTGTGTGTGTGTGTGTGTGTGTGTGTGTGTAAAATATGCGCATGCGCATAGCATCTCACATCAAGTAACAACAGAGAACGCAACAGTTTGCGTCCTAAAGCTTGACCAAACTAAGTATAATTTCAAAATTGTCATCTCATTTTGCCAGGGAACTTGTTGCATATATCTTCTTAAATTTCCTTATGGTCCAACTCCTTATTCTTCTTCCTAATAGGATCAGATTTCACATAGTAAACAACACTTCGAGAAGCTTAACATGTCAACCGCAGCGTCAGAAATCTTTCCCGCGTCACGCTCATCAACCCGGCGAAAGCATCGACCCCAAAAGAGACGTCGCCGCGATCAATAACTCAAACAAAAGAGCATCGGTTTGGAAGCCGGAAATGACCTTCTGTTTGCGTGTGGG
>NC_061819.1:6906591-6909091 GCF_019202785.1 Penaeus chinensis | reverse complement strand
TTCCCTCTGCCACAGACTAATTCCAGTTTCGTGAAAAGGCTTTGAAAAATGTTTGGCAAATTATACAGGGAACAAATTCGACAACAGACATGATTACCGTGTTAATTCTTTCTCGTATTTTTATTATTTTATATTGAATTTTGTGTTTATATTGTTTGGTGAGAGACAGAGAGAGGGCTAGAAAGAGAGGGAGAGAGAGAGATATATAGAGAGAGAGGGAGGAGAAAGAGAAATGGAGAGAGGAGAGACAGAGAGAGAGAGATAAGAGAAAAAAAAAAAAAAAAAAAAAAAAAAAAAATATATATATATATATATATATATATATATATATATATATATATATAGAGAGAGAGAGAGAGAGAGAGAGAGAGAGAGAGAGAGAGGAAAAGGTACTGAATGTGTTTGTGTGTGCCTAATGCGCACACATAATAAGGTGAACATTCTCTCCCTCTCTCTCTCTCATTTTCTGTCACTGTCTCTCTCTTTCTATCTATCTATCTATCTATCTATCTATCTTACTCTTACTCTCTCTCTCTCTCTATCTATCTATCTATCTATCTATCTATCTATTTATCTATCTATCTATCTTACTCATACTCTTTCTCTCTCTCTCTCTCTCTCTCTCTCTCTCTCTCTGTCTCTCTCTCTCTCTCTCTCTCTCTCTCTCTCTCTCTCTCTCTCTCTCTCTCTCTTTCTCTCTCTCTCTCTCACTCTCTCTCTCTCTCTCTCTCTCTCTCCCTCTCTCGCAAATAATAACAATAACAATAAATATAATGATAATGATAGTAGTAGTAGTAGTAGTTGTTGTAGTAATAGTAGTAATAATAGTAATAATAATAATAATAATAATAATAATAATAATAATAATAATAGGAATAATAATAATAATAATAATAATAATAATAATAATAATAATAATAATAATGGTATCTATAATCATGACAATATAATAATAAGGATAATAATGATTATAACAATGATAACGATAATGATAATAGTAATAATAATAATAGAACAACTACAATAATGATAATATAATTAATAATAACAATAACAATAATAATATCAATGATGATAAAAATGATAATGATGATAATGATTAAAAATAATAATAGTAATAATAATAATAATTATTATTATTATAATAATGATAATGATAATGATGATGATAATAATAATAATGATGATAATGATAATAATAATGATAATGATAATGATAATTGAAATTATAAGTAATAATGATAATGGTAATAGAAATAATAGCGACAGCAACAACAATGACAATGATAACAATAATAATAACAGTGATAACATAACAAGAATAATGATAATGATTAAAATATAATTTATTATAACTGTGACAAATTTAATAGTAATCAATGATGATAATGATAATGCTTATAATGACCATGATGATAAAACATATTTAAAATAGGAGAAGTAAGTAGAAACAAGAATAATGATGATAATAGTCTTATAAAAGAAAATATGTGTATGAAATATTACTAAAAACTAAGATGAATAGTGAAAGTAATAGCGCTCACACTAGGAATGTCGATGTTATTAAAATGTAAATACTTTAGAGGAAGGAACAAATAATACATACCAGTTGTATTTAAGCATAGTGTATGAAATAATGCAAAGATACTTAAATAGGGGCGGGGTTGTCCGTAGAGTTCTTAATCTAAGTCTGTGGTGCGTGTAACTTAGCCAACCGCAACAATATGGTAACATATAGATATATATATTGATGATCAAATAAACAGATACATAGATAGATATGTAACAGAAATATAATCAGGAGAATATATACATAGATAAGAAGAGATAACCAAAAAGACAGATATATATATCGATAGACATATACACAGTTGATATGGGTAGATAGAGAAATATATTAATATAAACAATGATAATACATGAATACAATAAAAAAATATATAAAACTTTTACTTCCTCGCCAAAAAAAAAAAAAAAAAAAACGACTTCCGCAAGGAATAATTGAACGCCACTGCCCACGAGAGGCAACTTAACGCTTCAATTATAAATGCAGTGGCCTTACGCTTCAGCCTGGCTCTTCTAGTATGGATTCATTCAGGAAAACGTGTGTCAGCAAGATGAGTACGGTGGAGAACGGAGAAAGGGCGGGGGGGGGGGGGGGGGAGGGAATTAAGAGGGGAGAGAAAAGACGAGAGTGAAAAGAGGAGACAAGGTGGAAGAGAAGGGGGAACGTATTTAAAATAGGATAAGTAAGCAGAAACAAGAATAATGATAATAGTCTTATAAAAGTAAATATGTGTATGAAATATTACTAAAAACTAAGATGAATAGTGAAAGTAATAGCGCTCACACTAAGAATGTCGATGTTATTAAAATGTGAATACTTTAGAGGAAGCAACAAATAATACATACCAGTTGTTTTTAAGCATAGTGTATGAAATAATGCAAAGATACTTAAAGAGGGCGTGGTTGTCCGTAGAGTTCTTAATTTACGTCTGTG
>NC_061819.1:6834091-6836591 GCF_019202785.1 Penaeus chinensis | reverse complement strand
GAATGAAAGGAAATTTGCTCTTCACCCTGTGCAACGACGTTTATTACTGCTATTACCGTAGGTACGATCGTACGGTACACTTACATTATGCACCTGAAAACCTATTCCAAGCGGCCGCGGACTTAAAGACATTATGATGTAGGATCTTATGCCTGGTATCATATTCCATTTGACTGCAGACTCGTTATTATCATCATCCTTATCATTATTATCACTATCATTATCTTTATCGTTGTCGTTGTTGTTACCAATCTTTGTTACTAGCACCTCTCAAAGCTAAATTCCTCATTGGCTTTACTTTGCGAAACTAATATGAAACTTACTATCGAAAACCAAAGAGAACAGTGATTGCATAATTCGCTAAAGCTGATTCCATTCGCGGGGGAATCTCAGGGAGAGAGATCCCGGAGTGAAGCACCCTGAGGGGCCGCCCACAAAGCTCATTGCTGTTGCAAATTGATCGAATCAGCTGAGATGCAAGGATTCGGATGCAGTGAGGTTCTGCGAGAGTTCTTGGAACCAGAATGAATATATGCTTTCACCAATGGAAAGATATATAGAAGATAAATGTAAATTGTGTATTTAGTTATAGACGTATGTATGCAACTCTCCTCTCTCTCTCTCTCTCTCTCTCTCTCTCTCTCTCTCTCTCTATATATATATATATATATATACATATATATATATTTATGTGTGTATGCGCGCGCGCGCGCGCGTGTGTGTGTGTGTGTGTGTGTGTGTGTGTGTGTGTGTGTGTGTGTATTATATGTATATGTATATATAAGTATATATATATATATGCACATGTGTACATATGTGTATATATGCATATATGTATATGTATATATAAATATATATATATATATAAATATGTACATACATATTTATGTATATATATACAAATATATAGAGACGCATATATATATATATATATATATATATATATATATATATATATATGTATATATGTATATATGTATATATATATGCATATATATACATTTATACACACACACACATATTTGTGTATGTATAAATATACATATGTAAATATATATTTATATATATATATATATATATATATATATATATATATATATATCTGTGAGTGTGTGTGTGTGTGTGTGTGTGTGTGTGTGTGTGTGTGTGTGTGTGTGTGTGTGTGCGCGCGCGCGCGTGTGTGTGTGTATCATATAGGTCTTCATATATGTATATATATTATATTTATAAATATCTATGTTGATGTTTACATAATAACAATCTCTCGCCATATAATGACATATAATGTACATGTAGTGATATGTCAGGATTCAAAAATTAATTTATTTCATTAATCCTTTCAAATACGCGTGTAGGTGTCTGTAGTTTGTTCACTGAGAAAAAATATTAAAGCGAAATTAAATTAATAAAAAGATCATACTTACCTACATATTATTTTTTGTACTAAACTAAAACCGCGATATAGACATACATCCACATATATAGATAGATAGATAGATATATAGACAGTTAGATAGATAGATATAGATATACATAAATGTACGTGCAAATCCATACGTATACATACAGCGTAATGGTTGCAAAGAGAAAGCGCTGGCCAAGCCCGATCTAGCCTCACAGAACTGGTAAGGGAAAGCAGTCACCCTCCTGCATCTCTCCAGGAAAGCCGCCTGCCGAGTCACTTCAGAAGAATGTGTGGTCTGGTGGTCACAGTCATTCGCCCGGTTCCATTATATTGCCGGTCATAATGCCGTCTGGCATACATAACCATCACTCATGTCCGTCGTTACAGTACGAATGGCCATTTAATCACAGGCAGTTACGCTGCTTCTGCGACGGTTCCACATCATGACAAGGAGTAATACAGAGGGTATAGGAACTTCATGAGGCAACTGTACACTATGCATGCCTTGACTATGAGCCAAACTCCAGTGAATGGATGGAATAATACACTTTGCTACGAATGAATAAGCGATTGGGTAGATGAATTAGCAAATAGTTTTAAAAATACACAGAAGGATGAACAGTACTTCCATTACTTAAAAGAAAATTCTATCTTAATCACATTTTACCCCCAGGAAGATAGAAAACATGTTAACTAAATTACACGTGATATTGTTTAACGGCAAAGAAACATAAAAAGGCAAACTAATTTTCATATAATTCCATGAATCTCCTTTCATCCTGTGCATTACGTACATGAATTTTCACTATATTTCGTTTTACACTTTCTGTTGTATATTATATAATTCTGTCTCGTAAATATTACTATTCGAAATGTAAGGATAATGTTATTTTTTTCTGACAGAGTTCTTTAGCATTATTTGTAAGATTTTATACAAGAATAGATAGGTAGATAGTTGAATTAAATATTAAATGTATACGGACAAGTTTACAGACATACTTTACCAGAATGAGATATTTTAATATTTGCCTTGAATAAGCTCTGGTGGGAAGCAATAAAAATAATATATATGAATGAAAAAAATATGATTATAAT
>NC_061819.1:6771591-6774091 GCF_019202785.1 Penaeus chinensis | reverse complement strand
GGGAAGTAGCCCAGAGTTGAAAGGTGTGCAATAGGTTCTTCGTGACTACTTTGTAATGCTAATAGAGTTTTGGAATATCAAGTTCTATATATCAACTCCAATGGCCCTTTTCATGTGTAGTACATTATTATTGTAAGAATGATGTGATGGCATAAGACTTCATTAACAAGAATTTCTGTGGTGAAATATTAATTGAAGCTTTTAGCCGACACCCGCATTCAAATTAAATGTTTTTTCTCTGTATCTTTAAATAACTCGCCAACTATCCCAATCTGTAACTTAATCTGAACTTAAAGGCATACTGTTATAGTGCACTTTCCTCTTTCTATCATTGCTATAACAAGCACGTAATAACTCAGATATTTGGTGAAGAAAATTATTAAGAACAATTAAATGTGAAATTCTATCCACAACTATCAATCTCTCCCGGATGACGATTCTCAACTTTGTGGCAACTCCATCCTTGATTCTCGTTAATCACGTGACAATTAGCGTCATCGCCTGGGATTGGCCCTGCGGGATCTTGGACAACTAGCTGAATAACCAGGTAAATCAATTTCATATCTATAACTTCCGTTGTCTTTCCGTTTCGATCTGATTATTTATTTCTAGCAGGATATGGAGTCCCTATAGACCGTTCAAAGAGTGGGTAAAGCAATCTAGAAATCTTGCACAATATTATGAAGAAAACCTTGCTAGTAATTTTATTTATTAAGTAAAAATATCCCTTCCTGTACCCCGCGTTCTTCACAGACTTCGCCTGCCTTTACGTAGCCCGGTCTAACCAATTAGTGAAACAAGCTGTCGTCTGTACCTTTCTCCCCGCCCCGGACTCTGACGACCCTGGCGGCCCTCAACCCGAACCGACACACGTCTCCAATTGGTGGTTTGTTACAGAATGGTGTAAATATCGCTCTGGGCTACGTGAGTCTAGCCATTGGATTGCAAATATCTCAAACGAGGGGAGGGGGATGACCCCGACCGTGAGACCTCCAAATACCGATGCAAACCCTTTTTTGTAACAAGGTCTCGGTTAAATAATTACAGTCTTTAAACAACCTTATAGTTGGTTGTATTTGTCTTCATGATTTTTTTTTTTTCTTCACTATTTCCATATGTCGAGGAAATCCATTACACACATCAGTAAACGGGAGGGGGGCCCGAGCCCTCTCCCTTCCCCAGACCTGCCTCCGAGGTCTCTAATTTGACCCTCAACACGCACCTCTACAATAGTGTTTTAATGATGCACTGCAAACAGCTTCCTGGTATGTGACTATACTCCACACATTGCACTTTAATTAATTTTCCTATATTTGTTTTTGTTGCTTTTTATGAGTGGAGGAAATGCCATAGGGATGGTGGGGGTAGGGAGTCCCTGGGCCCCCTTAGTTCACACATCTCTTCTCCCCGCCCATGACTCAGCCAGCAGAGTCACTGACGGTTCTTGGCCAGAAAAGTTATTCATCGAGTATACAAGCACAGAGCCGAGGGCCGTGTTTTCCTCCCTCCTCCCCTCCTCCCCTTCCACCTTCCCGCCTTCCTAGTGTTAGAAACGTATCTCTTGTTTAAAATGCTTAGTGTAACCATAGAAATAACGAATGGATGGCAGCGCCACGATTTTTTTTTTTTTTTTTTGGGGGGGGGGGAGGCAGGAGGGAAAGGTAGATGAAGATGCATTTTTATTTATTGATTTGAAAGTTATACATTTTAGTTTTCATTAGAAACTATTGCAGTTTTATGTTATGTACGTACAGTATAGATGACATATAATGCTGTGTTTATATTTTCCTGACAAAAAGTAAAACGCAAACACGTAAGCGCAATCTCTCTCTCTCTCTCTCTCTCTCTCTCTCTCTCTCTCTCTCTCTCTCTCTCTCTCTCTCTCTCTCTCTCTCTCTCTCTCTCTCTCTCTCAGGTCCCTCGCAGTGAGTTGTCACATTGACGGAGTTGCGGAAATCCAACGTGCCTGAACCTTCTAGACAGCAGAAACTTTGTCTTTTCACCAACCCTGAACGAAACGTAATACCTAATACCGCGTATTGCTTTTCATGTGTAATTTTAAATTAATTCAGAATGTTTGATATTTTTATCAGTATATTCAGGTCTCTTCCCTTTTCACGAACGTAGGAAATTTCTTCAAGCAACAAAAGTGAATAATAAAGATATCTGTTGAGCGGAATTTTATTGCAATCTCAAGAAAAGAAGTAAAAACTAAAACAGAGAATAAAAGCAAGAAAAATGAAAAAAAACTAGCACAAGCATAAAGGTCCAGAGGAATGCAAGGCTTTTTGGGTAAGGTGCAATTACTAGTGATATTCCCAGTTTTATTGTATGATTTTAATTTCGGAATTAAGGGATTTTTTATTCATGCTCTCATTGAAGCACGCAGACTAAAATTTGCCTGTAATATAAAGAGTGGATTAGTATTTTTGCGTTGATTACATATTCACATTCTTACAGTTCCCGTAACCTCTTTTCAAGTGAAGGAGACAAATGTAAA
>NC_061819.1:6749091-6754091 GCF_019202785.1 Penaeus chinensis | reverse complement strand
GGAATTAGACAGACTTTTTTTATTTTTAAAACTGCGGGTTTTTACAGTAACTGGAATGCAAACATATAAACAGCATCACACTTCAAAACAAAACACACACATAGACTCTAGTTTATATTTATTTCTCCCTTGGTTCATCCATCTCGTACTTCCACTTACCCAAGGGATATAAACAAGGGAAAATAAGCTCTGCGTAACAGTGAAATAAGGAAAGGGAGCGATTAAAGCCGATGTTCGCGACATCTATCGGACGGACTAATAACTTCAGGTAGTTGTCAGCGACAGAATTATTGACGGTTTTGAGTGGCATGATTTTTTTTTTTTTTTTTTTTTTTCCGTGCTCCCAATAAAACGATTTGTAACTATTGTGTACTGTTTCCATAGCGCTGATTTATTTTGTTCTAACATTTGACTTTATATGTTGGGCTTATTATTTTATAATAATGTTGCATTTTCCCTGTTTCCACGCTGGTGCTTAAAAGTAAATAGAGTATCTGTTTTAAGGTGAATAACATAAGTAAATAACTTTAAATTCCGGTATTCTATACTTTACTTTTACATTGCTCTTTGCCAAGAGAATTAATAAAATACAAGATGGACTTTAATGGATCACCCCCCCCCCCCCACAAAAAAAGAAAAGAAAATGGTAGTAAATAATAATAAATAGATAGATAATAATAGATAAATTAATAAGAAAAATAAATGTCCTAGCTGGATTCCTTGAATTCGAGTGAAAGAAGTATTAGGGTTTAGTCCAAAACCACAGTACTGGATCGTAGATATGATTCGGCGCAACTAATCAGTAACTGTTTTAAATAAAAGGCCCTTGTGCTTTAGATTTAAGGATCATAATAGGGTTATTAAATGCTTTATTCTTTCCATTGCCATATTCCACCAAAAGGGAATCTGGAATTAACATTGCTTCGTCTGAAAGCTGTAAAAATGATCTGTGGATTTCTCTTGTCATTTTCTTTTGTTATACCTGCAGTTTGAATCCACACGGCTCATTAGAAAATATACAAAATTAAGTTTAATAACATCTTTGACATAAAAATGTTAATGTTAAGATTAAATATTGAAGGGAACTCGGCCTCTTGCTCTCATGCAGTTGATGATGCCATTATGATATTCATTATATGATTATAATATTCATTAACTCCGTCTCCGCATATGTAGAATTAAATGTTGAGCTCAAAAGTTAATGTTTCTCCAGAGGTGCATGGATTAAACTTTAATACGGCTTTAACTTTTGTGGTGCTTGCAGAAGACGCTGTATATTTATTTTTATGATTTCTTTTTAATGAGAAAAACCGCACCTCAGACCAAACTTGGTTACTTGGTTAGATCTTGTGTAACATGCCTGCCGGTTTTCATTCTGATAAACTGACTGGTCTTCGACTTAAGATATATTTAAATTAGTGTTAGCTATGTGTATGCCAAAAATCTCTGTCTCTCTCTATCAATCTATCTATCTATTTATCTATCTATCTATCTATCTATCTATGTGAGTGTGCGTGTGTGTGTGTGTGTGTGTGTGTGTGTGTGTGTGTGTGTGTGTGTGTGTGTGTGTGGGTGTGTGTGTGTGCGCGCGCGCGTGCGTGCAGTGTACTTGCACATTTATAAATTTTAATCAATATAGTTTCTTCCATCTCTATGTGTACATTAAAGCTCAAATGTATAATATACCATATGGCTTACATCCTAATTAATCCATGAATATATCTTGTCGGTTGTTGGTAATGCAATAAATAAATAGACATAAATAAAATGAAGAGTAAATCAATAAATAAATAAAATAATGAATAAAATATTTCTTTGTTAAAAAATCAATCGATTATTAAAAAAAAAAAAAAAAAAAAAAAAAAAACAGAACCTTGTACTAAAAGAAAAAAAAACTTTCATCTATTTCGATCATGGAGTCTTTGTTTTCTTATACGGCGACGCTGCCTTTATACGATACAGTAAGACAATTGCTAAAGACTGAAAAGACTGGTTCTCCCTGAATAAGACTTCCTTTCTCAAAGAACAACAATGGAAGAGCTATGAATATCGTTTGAAAAGATGAGCATAGAATCACTATATAAATGTAAATGTGGATCAGTTTGCACACACACAGAGTCACACTCATTCTTACTTTCTCACTCATTCTCATTCTCTCTCTCTCTCTCTCTCTCTCTCTCTCTCTCTCTCTCTCTCTCTCTCTCACTCTCTCTCTCTCTCTCTCTCTCTCTCTCACACACACACACACACACACACACACACACACACACACACACACAGACACACGGAGGCATTATCACGTGAACAACACGAGGGCGAAGCGGATGTTACATGAACGGGTGGAACAAACAAGCCGAAAATAGAATAACATCGCGAGGACTCGAGCGGATTCCACACAAAAAATATGGCCAATAGGACAAGACGCAGATACAAAAAAATAGAGGCGCCCCATGACATCAAAGTGTTGAAAACATCTTGTGACAAAGCGCCACCACGTGATGGACCATCAGAGGCAAAAAAGGAGTCACGAGTGCGAAAACAAGAAGCAGTTCTAAGTGATCGCAATATATATCATAACGTACCAGTCTGGGAACAAGAAAATAACTCGGGTGGCAGGTATCAAAAGTTTAAAGTGATAAATACAGGGTTGAAAATTAGCTGGGACACAAGAAAGTCCTCATGCGGGTATCTTTGAAATTAGTGAACGTAAATTATAATACATTCATATTAATCGTGAAGGGTGTCATCGGATGGGTTCCCATATTGGGAATAAAAGACGCTCAGTGACAGACAACGGCAGACTAGATTTCGGAGTAGCATCCAGTATCTATGTTATTTTGATGGCACGTCTTGGTAAGCCCGGCTGAAGTGATTTAGTGCCTTATCTTGGTGGAACATCGTGGAGGGGAATGTGCTATGGATAATATAGATTAAGTAGGAGTTATTTCTAGATTTATGTGTGGCTATATATTGGACCAAGTAATGTATTTGATTACGTTAATTTTGGAAGTAAGAATTGTATAATGAAATAATTATATATTTGATTTTCAAGTTTTAAGAATACCATAATTGAATACATATGGATTTGATTTTCAAGTGTAAAGATATATTCATTTCGTTTAGAAAGTAAGGAATTAATGAATTACTTTTAAGAGATCTCAGCTCTACGGAAGTGTGATTTAATAGTGTTAAAGATTATTAATTTCCAGTGAAGCATAACAATAATTTTGTGTTTGCATAAGGTATGTATTAGGTAAGTATTTTATAGAATAAGTTTTTTACTTAATTTAGTTACTGCCTAGTGAGATTAATTTAGTATCATAATTTAGTTAGATATTTTTCTGACCTCTTTCTTAATATATACTCATTTACTCTTTAATGGAGGTAATCTTAAGTTTTAACTTAGTAATTGTGTAAGGACTTAAACTTAGTAATTGAGTAAGGACATTGACCTAGTATTTTAATTGCTTGGTTTAAGTATTTCATTTGCCTTGCTTAAATATAATTTCACTATTTTTTATAATGCAGTTTATTTACTAAATAACAGAAACAATGATTTATGTGATTTCAGTCATGTGGAAAAGGAATTATCTTACTTATTTCTTATAATTATTCTGATTATTGATATTGTCTATCATAATTAACAACAGCTTGCTTAAGTTAAAAACTATATTGTTGTTTGCATGTTAGCATTTAGAGTGAAGTGGCAAGCTACTTATTAAAATCAACAGATGAATATTCAGGTTGGTATAGTTATCGTATTATATTAAAATGAACTCAGTATTATTGTATTATTGGTATATAAATTTATGTGACTGACTTTGTATTTTGGCCATATATTTTTCGATTAATAAATAATGTATAATTCTTTTAAAGGTTGTTAACTTTTCCTCATATTATATCAGACACTGAGGACATGATATTTAATATACATATATATATATATATATATATATATATATATATATATATATATATATATATATATATATATACATATACATACATACATATATATATACATACATACATATATATACATACATATATATATGTGTGTATATATATATATATATATATATATATATATATATATATATATACATATATATACCGGTAGCATGAATGTATTTCAAGAACTAGTGGAAAGAGTATAAAAAAAAAAAAAAAAAAAAAAAAAAAAAAAAGTGAGCAGACTGGTTTGTATCATGATATCAAAAAGACTAAGATCATGAAGATCCAAAAACGCTCACCGACAAATGACAATGGCGTGACAAACACCACAGTCAACGGAGAAGCTACTGAAGTCGGTAGCCAATTCATTTACCTTGGAGCCCTTCTCACCGTACATGAGATCATAAGAAGAATTGCAAAACGCCACAGTAGCTCTCACCAACATCTGGAAAGACAAGAGTATTGAAGACCTTAGTCTTCTCAATTGCATCATGTGGTTCTCAATGTTGGATACTCAAAAACATAAACAAGAGAATCAAAAGTCTTGAATTATGGTGCTATAGACGATAACTGGACAGAAAAAATACAGATGATGGTGTTCTGAACAAAATCAATACCACCGACAGATTGTTTAATCCTGCATAGTAGAACATTAGCTTTACTGGGGCATGTGCTACGACTTGATTGCATCCTGGGCATGGGAAATAGAGGAAAGGGAAGGCCTAAGACTAAGTATAGTGATAACATCCAAGAAAATAGTGGTCTGTCTATGCTTGAAACGAAAGGGCTGGCAGATGAAACAAATGGAGAAGAATGGTGAAAAGAACCACAGCTTTGTAATTTTGAACTATATGTCATTGATGATCGATGATTATATATATAAATACATACACATACACATTCAAATGTATATTGTTAACACGCCATATATGGAACGAAAGAGGAGACAGCAGAGACAGAGTGAGGAAAATGAATGGAAAACACGTAAGCTTTAAACGCAAGTGACAGCAACAGGTGGCACAGGATAACACCCTGTGCACTCTAAC
>NC_061819.1:6739091-6741591 GCF_019202785.1 Penaeus chinensis | reverse complement strand
AGGGGCGAAAAAATAACACGCAGACGATAACCCGTGTAATTCCCTGGCAACCCATCGTGGTCCCGTCCCTGGTAATTTCTCCCCTGCCATCACCACATTCCGAGGCTGTGCTCCCGAGTCATAACGCCCCTTCGCCGGCGCTCGTTTGTCTCCGGTCTCATTAGTGCTGACGTTGTAAGGTACCCGCCCGTCGCCATTTCCCTTTTGTGTCCCCGTCTCTTTTCCTTTTCCCTTTTCTTCTTGTTTTCTTTTATTGTCTGTCTGTCCCTTTTCTCTTTTTCGTCGTCTAAACCCTTTTCTCCCTTTTTCCTTTTTCTCTTGTCTCTTCGCCTTGTCTATCTGTCCTGTCTCTTTGCCTTGCCTCTCTGTCTTGTCTTTTTGTATTGTCTCTCGCTCTTGTTTCTTTGCCTTGTCTGTCTGTTTTGTCTCATTGCCTTGCCTCTCTTGTTTCTTGTCTCTTCACTCCGCCTCTTTGTTTTGTCTCCATTGCTTTTCTGTCTTGCCTCTTTGCCTTGCTTCTCTATCTTGTTTCTTTTTCCCCTTTCCTCGGCTTTTTTCTTTTCCTCCCTTTTACATTTTTTCCCCTTTTTTTTTTTGGGCCCTCCTACTGGTCCACATAATTTTTTGGGGTTTAGGGAGAAGAGAAGAAAAGAAAAGACAGAAAAAGAAGAAGAAAGGGGAAAAGGGGAAAGGGGAAGCCCATGACTTATGGAAAGAGCAACTTCCATCTCAACTCAGTCATCCTGTGTAGCTCGAGGGGAAATTTGGGCCCTTGTTCCTTAAAGCCCCGAGGGCAAAGGTCTTACGTCCCCGGGTTTTTTTATGTGAAGGTTTTTTTTGGACGGACGGGGAAAGTGGGTTTGGGGAAAGGGGGAGGAGGGAATGAAATAATTTTTAAAGGGCGCCACGGCAGTCCTGATGTTTTCTCTGGGAAATTAATTTAAAACTTTTATATATATAAAAAAAAAATAATATATATATAAATATATGTAAAATTAGTATATAAAATTTAATATAAATATAATATATATATATTGGGAATTATATACGTGTGTGTGATTTTCTGTGGTGTTGTACATATATATATGTACACACACACACACATACACACACAACAAAACACATAATATAAAATTTATATATATAAAATTTTATAAATATATATATATAAAAAAATAAATATATAAAATATGCGTATATAACATATTTATATATATGTGGTGTGTGTTTGTGTGTGGTGTTTTGTATTTTGGGGTTGTGTTTGGGGAAATGGGAAGCGTGAGTGTGTATGCACAAAAGAAAATAAATATGTTTTAAAAATTTTGTTTTTTATCCTTGTACCCCCTAGAACTGAAGGGGTCCATTTTCTTTCTTTCTGTTCCTTTCCCCCCTTCTCCATTTCCAAATTCCCCGTGGCAAACAAACCAAGGGGGGGAAAAATGTGGGCAACCTAAATTTACTTTTTTTCGGCCAAATAAAATCTTGTTCACAACCTTGGGGGAATTTTTAACGTCCCTCAGCTTTTGTTCCCCCTTTTGAAAATTTGCCCCAAATCGTATATTTCGCAAATTTAAAATTTTGAAGTTTTAAAAGGGGAATTTTTTGTATAAGGAATGAATTATGAAAATATTTAGCTTCAGCTTTTTTATTTAAAAAAGTTTTTCAAAACAATTACCTTTCCTAGAATAGAAATACCTTAAACTCCTGTCCTGCTTCATTTTTGTCATGAAGGAGTACCTGAATTCATTAGATTCATAAAACCCACATGGAGAATTCAGTTATGTAAGAAAGAGCAAGTCAGATTGTCGAAAGAGCGGAAGGCTGCGGACCGTGAGCACCAAGGAAAAACGTAGTGCAGGTGTTATGTTAGGAGCTTACTCCAAAAAAAATGCTCCCTCTCACTTTCACCTCAATCTTATCTCTCTCTCTCTCTTCACTCTGTCCCCCTCATCTCTCTATCTCTCGCTCTCTCTCTCTCTCTCGAAAGAACACTCTCTCTCGAATCTTCGGTCTCTCGCTCGTCTCTCACACTCTCTCCAGGAAGAGTTCGAAAACTAATCTCTCCCTCTCTCTTTCCTCTCAATCTCTCTCTCTCTCTCTCTCTCTCTCTCCCATCCCTACCTCCCTCCCTCCCCCCTCATCTTCTCTCTCTCATCTCATCTCACTCTCATCATCTCTCTCATCATCTCTCTCTCTCTTCATCTTCTCTCTAATCGTCACTCTCTCAACACCAATTCTCTCTCTTCTCGATCTTCTCTCTCCTCTCTCGTTCTCCTCGCTATTATCTCTCTATCATCTGTCTCGCCTCTATATATCTATCTATCCATCTGTCTATCTATTTATCTATATCTAAATCTAATCTTTCTCACTCTCTCATGGTCTTCTATCTATCAGTCCCTGTCTGTTTGGTACCTGTCTCTCTCTCTCTCTATAAGGGATATATATAATATATCTCGACTATATACCTGCTTTCTAATCTATCTTTCTATCTATCTTTCTA
>NC_061819.1:6709091-6714091 GCF_019202785.1 Penaeus chinensis | reverse complement strand
AAGAGAGAGAGAGAGACATAGAGACCTACAGACAAAGAAAGTGAGAGACAGAGAGAGAGCGTGCGTAAACAAGGAGTGTGAGTGTGTGTGTGGGGGGGGGGGGGGGAGACTAATATCAAATAACAATTTTATATCCTTTAAAAATACCTCCATAAAGTAGATTACGAATAGGAAAAAGTAGAATTTAAGTGCACTCTAGCAAAGTGGAGCTGTAACATTCTTCGGGAAAACATAAAAGCAAGTGACGTAGAAATGGCTTTTCTATTGCCAGATATATTAAAAATGGAATTCTTCTGAAAAAGAAAAAAAAAATCGTCCAGAATAACTGTGCCACTTCTTTCTTCTTTTTCTCATATATGAATTGAACAAATGTGAAAAGTGGAGAAAAATGGGAACAGGCATGAGTTATTTATGCTTAACGATAAACGAAACTTGACCGGTATCGTATGACATGTATTATGATAAACAGCTTTAGTTCTCGTTGTTTACTTGTCATGATTTAGCTGTCCTGTCACATTCTATTTTTTTTCGGTGAAATATATTGCTTTTGCCTTTTCAGGGTGAAATTTTACAAATATGTAAGAATAAAGATACAAAGAATAATGCAGACATGAACAGACACAGACATATATATATATGTATATATGTATATAAATAAACATGAATATATGTTTACATATATATATATAATATATATATATATATATATATAAATAATATAGATATATATATAATGTGTGTGTGTGTATAGACAGATTGATAGATAGATAGATAGATAGATATAGATATATAAATATATATGTATATTTCTATGTTGCATATACAATTATATTTACTTACATACATACCAAAATACATATATATATATGTATATATATAAATATATATAATATATATATATATATATACATGTGTGGTGTGTGTGTGTGTGGTGTGGTGATATGAATTCCAACCCACCCACACACACACCCTCACACTAACACACACACACACACACACTCACACCGCACAGACATACAGTAGCTCAATGACCTCATATACACACACACCCACACACCCCAAACCCACTCCACACACACACACACCACACACACACAGGGATATATATAAGAGATAGAGACATTCAGAGATATATAGACCCACACCAACCCACACTCCGCACTCACACACTCACCCCCACACAAACGACACTCACACACACACACACACACTACACACACCCACACACTTATATATATATATAGTAATATACCACTCAAACACACCCCACCCCCCCCCAACCCCCGCCCCACCCCCCCCCCCCCCCCCCCCCCCCCCGCCCCCCCCCCCCCCCCCCCCCCCCCACCCCCACACACACCACACACACAACACGACACACACACAAAAACTCACACAAACACACACACACAAACACACACACAAACACACACACACACAAAACCTCTACCCATACACACTCCCACACACACACACACACACATACATAAAACACACCCACACTCACATACACCACACATACAAAACCCACACACATCACAAACACACACAACATAACACGACAGACTCTACCCACACACCCACCCACCCCGCCCTCCCCACACTTCCCACCCATCCCCACCCCCCCACCCCAAACAACCCCCCCCCCCTCCCCCGCCCCTGCCACATCCTCCCTCCAGCCCCAAGCCTACCCCCCCGACAGGATGATCTAAAATCCATAACCCTAACCCCTGACAGTTGAGTTCCTTCCATCTCTTTCATAACTCAGGCCTGCTAAAAGCTTTGGAAGGTGTGTACTCGCCCAAGCAGTGAGTCGTGCTGAGAAGGCTGAAGGGGTTTGGAGAACCAAGAGCGTGGATCTTGAGAACCTGAGAACTGGATTGAGAACTCAGGTGGAGAGACGTTATTTTGGGTGCATGTGTGTTTGTGTGGATGTAGATGTCCTATATGGGTGAAAACGAAAAAAAAAAACACATAAGATGTATATCTGTTTCTGTGTGTTCAAGATGTAGATTTATATATGAACAGAAAAGATCTCGGTCGAAGATACAATTAGAATAGAACTACACCTGCTAAGTGCATACAAACTTGCATTTTAAAGATGAGGGCACAGACAAACAGACAGATACACAAAGAAAATCATCCTCCTATATATCACACAGTAACTACCCTCCCATATCACACAGTCATGATTCCACATCCCATATCCTCTTCATATCCGATAATTTTACTGCACGTTTTTTCTATCGCTCCCGCCTGTCTTAGTTTGCAAGTGAGGTCGGTTCTACTTGGTGACCTCGCCTGGGTGGATCAATATTCACACCAGGGACCCAGGAGTAACAACCTCTTAATGAGAAATTCACGGAAGAAGAAGCTCAGTGTAGTTCCTCACGGAGAAATGCCTGAGTGAGACTTCAAAGTGAGAGAAGGAAAGAAAGAGACAGAGAGAGGGAGGAAGGGAAAATGAACGGGGGTGTGGATGAGAGTGATAGAGAAGGAGAAAGAGCAATGGATGATATAGATCCGGTAGAGTCTGTATATTCATGAAAAGGAAAAGGAAACCAACGGTTGAGTGGGTTAGAAGGGTTAATTTGGAGGAGCGAATATGTTTGACTCCCATAGGACAAAATAAGCACCACATACAAAAACACAACTAACTATAGATAATAGATAATAACAATATAAAGAAAACCCCCCCACACCACCCATACACACACCCACACCCCCCCAACACCCCCACACACACACACCCACACTCAACACACAACAATACACACCCACACACACCATAAAAAACTATCAAAATTACACAAACACACCAAACACAACACACACACACACAAATACACATAAACAGCTGACACTCACTCACACACACACACACACACACACACACAACTCACACCCACACAACACACACCCACACACACACTCACACACACAAAATACACAGACACTTCCACGACACACCTCACACCACACAACATATACACATACACATCACACAAACACCCCCCCCAACACCACACCACACACACACAAACACGACACAACCCACACACACACACACACACACACACACCACAACACACCCACACCCTACCACACACACACCCACACAGGCTCACACACACAAACACACACACACACACACTCACAACACCACCACCCACACCCCCACACACACACACACACCACCCCACACCATATATATATATATATATATAGTATATATATACACACAGTACACACCACACACACACAACAAAACACCCACACAAACCCCACATACATATCACAGAAACCCACAACACACACAACACACACACACACACACACCCACACACCACACACACACACACACAAACACACACACACACACACACACAAATACACATACCACATCAACACACATTACAAAACATACACACACACCCCACACACACTACACACCACCACCCACACACATACAACCACACACCCACACATAATATATTATATATAAAATATAAACACAATATATACACATCCTACACACCACACACACACACACACACACACACACCACACACACACACACACCACACACTCACACTCACACACACAGTGAGAGAGAGAGTTATAAATAGATAGATATACCACACACTCACTTACTCACCCACCCACTCACCACACTCTCAATAACTGAGATATAGATGAGAGACACACACCCACACACTCACACCCACTAACCCACACCCAACACACACTCATATATATGATTTTTGTAGACATATGAAATACACACTCGAACGCACACTCACACACACCACACACACCAAAACAAAAGTATATATTTATATATGTATATATAGACAGACTGACAGACGACACAACACACACACTCACACACACACACCACACTCACCCACACACACACACACCCACTCAACTCACACACCCACACACACAGCCCACACACAACACACACACTCACACTCTCACACAACATCCCCCCCCCCCCCCCACCCCCCCCCCAAGCCCCCCCCCTCCACCACAATCCACACCCTGATAGCGGATCCTTGCCCTTCCCCTTTACCCACGACACACTCCTTCAGAGTACGTACCATACCCCACCCTCAAGCCCGAGTGCGACAATACACCCCTCACAGCACACACACTTCCAACGCCCTGCCACTCCGAACATGCCTGCGACGGAGAAACACAAAGCAGAAGATGGAGAAGGAGAAGGAGAAGAGGAAGAAGAAGGAGGAGGAGATGGAGAAGAGGAAGAAGCAGGAGGAGAAGGGAAGAAAGATGTGTGAAGAAGAGAAGACAGCAGTAAGGAGAAGGAGAAGAAGGAAGACGAAGAAGAACTAGAGGAGAAAAAAGAAGAAGAAGAAGGAGAAGAAGACGGAGAAAAGAAGGAGAAGAAGAAGAAGAAGGAGAAGAGGAAGAAGAAGAAGAAGGAGAAGAGGAAGAAGAAGAAGAAGGAGAAGAGGAAGAAAAAGAAGAAGAAGAAGGAGAAGAGGAAGAAGAAGAAGAAGAAGGAGAAGAGGTAGAAGAAGAAGAAGGAGAAGAGGAAGAAGAAGAAAAGAAGGAGAAGAGATGAAGAAGAAGAAGAGAAGGGAAGAAGAAGAATAAGAAAGCGAAGAAGAAGAACAAGAAGAAGGAAGCCTCGGCCTGCCTCCGCCGCCGGCGGCTCCGCTGCCTACTCCGCCTCCCGGCGACTGCGTCCGCCGCCGCAGCCCGCTCCGCCGTCCGCTCCTCTTCCATTTCCCTCCTCCTCCTCCCCTCGCCTCCTCCTCCCCTCCTATTCGCCTGTCCTCCTCTTCCTCCCCCTCCCCGGCGCCTACTCCCCCCCCCACCCCCGTCCTCCTCCTCGCATTCTGCCGCTTCCCTACGCCGCTCGGCCCTCGTCTCCTCCTCCGGCGCCTCTCTCTCCCCCTCCTCTTCCGCCTCCCCCCGTCACCATTCACCGCCCCCTCCAAATCATCATCTCCCCCTCTGCGCCGCGCCGCGCG
>NC_061819.1:6691591-6696591 GCF_019202785.1 Penaeus chinensis | reverse complement strand
AATACTAAATTTCGCATTGGAATTTCGGATTTAAAAGGCGAAAGACGGAAAAGGTGGAGAAGTGACATTTACATACAAAAGAGAAAGAGAGAAGGGAGCATTCGCATACAAAGAGAAAAGTGGCCCGATGTTATCACGATGGCCAGGGCCCGGAGACATTCACAAGGTTCTGAAAAAAGGTGTTCATACAGCGTTAGGCTGGAGTATGGTAATCTTATTGCGACTTACGTAGAGAGAAAGGATAGGGAGAGAGACAGACAGACGGACTGACAGACAAACAGACAGACAGACACACACACACATACACACATACATACACAAAGACACACACACTCATTCGCACACACACACACACATACACACACACACACACACACACACACACACACACACACACACACACACACACACACACACAGACATACACACTAACATACACACACACATACACACTAACGCACACACATACACACACACATACACACACACACACACACACACACACACACACACACACACACACATACACACACACAAAATAATAAAAACTAAGAACAACACAGAGAAAATTCCTCTAAAGTAGAAAGAGCAGAGGGAGAAGACGCTGAATAAAATAGAGACAGAGTAAAACCGAGAAGAGGAGAGAACCTTGGCAACGAAGGACCCCCTGGCGTTAAAAAGATCGATGGAAACAAGTTTTAATGGCCAGCAAGTCACACGTGATGGCTCTAAAATATGGGACTTTTATTACAATAAGATGATTTTCTTTTAGCCAGAACGGAGAGGGGCGTAAGAGTTGCATATTTCGGGGAAGTTTGATGGTAATTACATTTTGATTTTTGAAAGTATGCGATAGTAGAAGATGGGCATAGTATCAAAACTTATATATATATATATATATATATATATATATATACATATATATATACGTATATATATTCATATATATGTATATGTATATGTTTCTGTATATGTTTCTGTATATGTTTCTGTGTGTGTGTGTGTTTGTGTGTGTGTGTGTGTGTGTGTGTGTGTGTGTGTGTGTGTGTGTGTGTGTGTGTGTGTGTGTGTGTGTGTGTGTGTGTGTGTGTGTGTGTGTGAATATGTGATAATAATAATGTGTGAGTGAGAGTTTGTATGTCGATATATGTATGTGTATGTGTATATGTATATGTATATGTATGTGTGTGTGTGGCTTCACACATGCTCAGCCCTAGTAGGCTTAGTGACCGATCCTGAGTTCCCCATCCCTTGAATTAGCGGGAAACTGTGTTTTTCTTTTTAATACATTTGATATCGATATTGTTATTATTGTTATTGATGTTATTGTTATTAAATTGTTATTAAAATCTTTTCAAAATATTGAAATAACACAAAAGTCAAGGAAAAGGGTAAACAGGTGAGATAAGTAGGGCTAATAACTGACTCCTTGGTGATTAAGCACTTGTAGAGCCATCTATGTGTAAATACAAAAAATAATCTTATATTGCAGTGGGCATGGTATGTATCCTTGCCATCCGTGTCGATTGGGTTAAGATAACTGCTAGAAGCTGGATTATTTTGTTTAACTCTCTTCCAAGGTATCTTTTGATGAAAAATACAAGACTTTTCTTTGTAAAGCCACTTTGGAGATTAACTTTCACTCCAGCTCCGTGGGTTTGCCTGGTTTGTGCTGGAATTAAGTTGAAAGACGTTGTAAAAAATGGTCATTCTTGGTCTTTATTCCATTTCTAGTTTTTGTCTTTTTTGTATCAGTTTTTGTTGTTGTTGATTATGCTTTATCTGATCATATTCATATATATTTTTTTATTTATTATTATTTTCTTTTTTAATTCTTAGAACTGTAAGGGTACAAGAATCCTTTCTCGTTAGAGTGTAAAATCATGTTACCCATTTCGTAAACATAATATTCGGAGAAAGAAGGAGTAAGAGTGAGGTATGAGGGAAATACAGGGTAAAGCGGAGTAAGAGAAAGAAGAAGGAAGGTGTGAAATGGAAAAAGTTATGGAGGATAGAAAGAAGGAGAGATGAAGGGAGAAAGAGGAATGGAAAAAAAAGTCTCAGATAGTCTCTCTTAGAAGCTAAATGTAAAACGCAGAACATTATCACAACAAAGGGTTCGCGAGGCCGGGTAAAGCTAATAATAAAGAACAGTGAAATAAGCTGATATATATGTGTACTTTTTTGTCTGTATTTTGATTATCTCGAAAATCAGTATATTGCTCAGGACTCAACGAAGCGCAGTGAAGGTGACTGGATGAGCGGGTTTCGATAAAAATGAGGCTAAATATAATTACAATAGTAATTATAACAATAATGATAATAATGATGATAATAATGATAATAATAATAATAATAATAATAATAATAATAGTGATTATCACTACGACAACAGCGATGCAAATAATGATGATGATAATAGTAATGAAAATAATAGTGATAATAATAATAATGATAATAATGATAATGATAATAATAATAATGACAATAATAATAATAATAACAATTATAATAATAATAATAATAATAATAATAATAATAATAATAATAATAATAATAATAATAAAAATCATTATCGTTATTACTATTATTATTATTATTACCATTACCATTCTTGTAACAACAACAACACCAAAGACAATAACAACAAAATCATAATAATAATAGTAATAATAAAAGTGATATTAACCATGATAATGATAACACCATCACCAACAACAACAATAATGATAACAATAATTTTCCCAGCCTGCACAGACACATTTGAAACAAGCCTGACTTCTACAAACAGAGAGAGAGACAAGGAAAAGAACAAAGCGAAAGAGAGAAGATGAAGAAGGGAGGGAGAGAGGACTTTCTCATCCTGAACAATTTTCCAGAAAGTGAGCAATTCAGGTGCAATGGGAGAGTAACCCAATTACTCACACACAGTAAATGAGAGAAGAGGTGGGTGTCCTCTCTGAATATTACACCTTATCCAATTATCGTGGATAATGAGACGTGGTAAGATGGTTAGCAGAGCGTCCGGCCGACGTCGGACCCCTTACCCCATGCGCGGCGAATGAGCGAGGGGAAAGGGAGAGGGGAAGAAGGAGGAGTGTCAGAGAGGTGGGATGGAAGGGAGACAGGGAACGAGAGGGGAGTCAGGAAAAAGCGGGAGAGGACATGGAGGAGAGAGGAAGGAAAAGGAGATATGAAAGAGGTGAGGGGGAGAAGAAAGAAGGACTGAAGAATGGAGAATAAATACAGGGACGGGCAGGAGAGAGCCGGGGAAAGGAGAGAAGTGTAGAGGGAAGAATGAGGAACGAGGGGAGAGGGAGGATGTGAGGATGGAGAGATAAAGAAAGGAGAAGATTAAGGTAGCGAGAGGAAAACGAGGGGAAAGAAAGGAGAAGGATAACAAAGAGAGTGAGGAAACCAAGATTAGGAGGGGGGAGGATAAAAGGACAGAGAGAAGATAGAGAGCAGAAGAGAAAGGAGAGAAGCAAGAGAGAGTGGAAGGTGGAGGGGAGAGGGACAGAGAGAGAAAGGGGTAGTGGGAGAAGAACAAATGTAGGAAAGATTAAATGAAAATGAGAAAGGAAAGAGGGTGAAAGGAGGATAAAAAAGGGAAGAATTATAAAGGGAGAAGGAGAAAAAGACGGTAAGAGAGAACGAGAAGGGAGCAAAGGAATTAACGATAAAAAGAAAACAAGGGAAAGCGGGAAAAGGATAGAAATGAAAGACGAAAAGATAAATAGAGAGGGAAGGCGAAGGGTGCTTGATACGGCTCTTGGAAAATGCTCCCTCACTGCAGTATTTTGCGGGCTGTTTACGAATTCTCTGGATGTGTGTGTTTGTAGTTAAGACAAATAAGTGGACACACACATACACAAACATATGCATACTTATATACATACATGCATGTGTGCGTGTGTATGTGTGTGTGTGTGTGTGTGTGTGAGTGTGTGTGTGTGTGTGTGTGTGTGTGTGTGTGTGTGTGTGTGTGTGTGTGTGTGTGTGTGTGTGTGTGTGGGTGCTCTTAATCATAATGAACGGATATATGTATACCCGCTGGAAGTATGTCCCGTACAGTCAAGATAGAACGATTAGGAATTGGCTGTAAACACGGTATTAGCAAGTGCATTTTTTAACACCTAAGTAACCAATTCTGTTAATGAAAGCTGAAGACACGCAGGCAGACAGATAAACAGACAGACAGATAGAAGAGCGAACATATAAACATACAGTCATCTACTCTCAATCGTATAATTACGAACCTCGCTATCATGTGAGTTTAGCATGATATATATGACAATTAATTTGATTCATCTAATGATTACTGCAATATATCTGACACTGCATTCATCAGTTTGACAGTGATTAAGTTTCCCGTTCACTGTCGCACTTGGTGATCAAGGTTAATGTGTTCGTCATCGCTAAATTGCTTTTCTTAAATTTACGGATGAATTTTATTGCATATTGCGAATCACATACGTACGCATCGACATATCACAAAGCGCTAGAGAGGAAACATATACCAAGCCAGACTTATGCTATAATAATGTTATATACAACCAGGCGTTAATAACAAGAAAAAAAAAAAAAAAAAAAAAAAAAAAAACGTTAAGGGCTGTCACAACAACGAATTACTTTTCAGTACAGGAGTCAGAAAAAATAAAGGTATTTCATTCTCTTCAGGATTGGTACTTTCACCGTAATAATTTCCGTGGAACCCAAAGAATACATCAAGTAACATCGATTGATTTATTATTCAAAGGAATGGCTGTACGTTATGGTAGAGATATTTAATAATGAGAGTCGTGTTATGGGAAAGTCATATACAGGCTTTGAATTCAGATATTTCATATAATTTAGATGGACTTATTCTCAACTCGCTTCAGTTATGACACGAGTAAACCATGCACGGTACAGGTATGTTTTGAATTGAAATGAGACCATATATATATATATATATATATATATATATATATATATATATATATATATATATGTATATA
>NC_061819.1:6671591-6679091 GCF_019202785.1 Penaeus chinensis | reverse complement strand
TTATTTTTTATTACTTTATGAAAATCCTAGTAAGACCTTTAAAATATATCTATCGGTTAATTTGTTTTTCTAAAGTGCATAGATCATATCTACATGCTTGGATTCTGAGCTGAGTTAGAAGAAAACTCAATCAGAATTGTCACAGTAAAAGCCGGTGTATTCAGCTTCCTCCTGTTGTTTCATCTGACTGAAACTCATTATATATTTGAGACACATGTATTTATCTTTTTATAATAGAAAGTGGTAGTATTAAAAACTGGAATTAATAATTATTCAAAAACGAAAAATAGGAACTGTTGCTCTTTGTCTGTGTGGAATAATCAATGTAAGAGCCATATTAAGAGCCAATATAAATCCTTTACATGTAATATTCAGCGATATACACCTTTTGATAGCTGCAAATAATATTATTTTCTGTTCTTCAAAGACGGTGCATTTGCACATCAGGAATAACAATGTCAGTTTGCAAGTAAAAAGAAAGGATAGAACGATTAAAACCAAAATACCAGAAGTTAGGAACTTAGTTAGGACTGAAAGAAAAAAGAAAAATGCTAAACGAGTGATCGTGTGAAATCTCCATTAAAATATTATTTTAATGATCTAAAGGGGAATAGCATCAGTTGTAAATGATTTTAGGCCGTATGGATATTTCTCACCCAACCAAGCGCTTCTTTTTATGATGAGCTGAAAAGATGGATAGAAAAAAGTGTTAGGTGTCATGTCAAAAAATAAATATAATAGGCTTTTCATGTATGGTTTAAGAAGCCTTTTAAAGTGCCTGATAGGGTTTCCATTGATATATGTGATTAATGAGTGAACAGTAAATCGGTAAAACATTCAGGTATATCTGTTGAAAATCCACATTTTAAACCTATCAAGACAAATTTATGTTAAAAGCATGGATCTTTACATCTCGAAGGCAAATTTGCAATAACTTCTAATTTTCACAGAGTCAGTAACAAACTGTACAAACGGACTCCATTTCTCTTTTTTTCTTGAAGGTTGCACTGGCATTTGCCCCTTAGCTATAGAAAGTGCTATTTTCCTCATGTGTGAATTTAGCTGCACAACTATCAAAGAAATAAGTTGCTGCATTTCTTCATGTGATAATGTGTGACTTCTGCTGTAGATGCAGCTGAATTTGTATTAGAAATGAATCACAGTTATGGTTTAATTATTAAAAACCAAGATTTGGTTGTGGTTAACCAGAGCAAGACAATTGTGTTGTAAGTAATCAGCGTTCTATACATGCATGTGAAGATTAGTGGATGCGAAAGCTAAAGTAGACTACCAGGAAGTGTAAAACTTGAATATTAATAGCTTACTTATAATGTGTGTAATTTTAGAAATGAATTATGATTTAAGATTACTTAAACTTTGTGGGTTCTGCACCGCAATCGCAGAGACAACAAGTTTTCCAATTCAAAACAATGATAAAGCAGGCAACATATTGTTTACTACCTTACGGCCGCCAGAGGGCTAAACTAGGCATGGGATATATTGTGGTATAAGGCTGAAGTTGGTAAACTTTTGGTTATAAAATTTGTGTGTGTTTTTAGCGTTTTTACACGCGCGTGCGTGCATGCATGTTTGTGTATGTGTGTGTGTGGGGGGGGGGGGGGGCTGTCTGTAAGTAACTAGACAGATAAATAAATAGATTAAGGTGTATATATAGGTATATAGATATATAGGAATATGTTTATAGACATATATGTGCATATATACATGTATATGTAGCTAGATAGATTTATAGACAAATAAAGATACAGGCAGATTTGAGGAATATAAGTATACATACACACACACACATATATAGAGATGGATATGTGTGTATATATGTGTGTATATATATATATATATATATGTGTGTGTGTGTGTGTGTATAATACACACACAGAGCTATATATGTGTATTCCTGTATATATATATATATATATATATATATATATATATATATATATGTGTGTGTGTGTGTGTGTGTGTGTGTGTGATACACAGATATAAATAGATAGATAGACATAGGTATATAGATATAGATATATTTCTTTTATTTACCTTCCATACTTGTATATGTATATATATACATATATATAAATATATGTATATATATATATGTGTATATATACATATATATATATATATATATATATCTTTTCACATATATATACCGTTATCTTTCAATTTATCTCTCGTACTCTACATTACCTTTTCATTAACTAAAATCAAATAGAGATAAAACAACTTTTCCCCTTTTTACCTCCCGATTTCCTCTTAAGGAGCGCCGTCTCGAGGTACAAGACATGTAAGGCTGTAATATATCATGTAGTCGGCTATAATCCCTCCCTCCGTGCGTGACTGATAGGCAGCATTATAGGTACAGCTTCGGCCTAACGCGAGGTAAAAGATAAATGAACAGAGATAATGGGTGATAAACGAATGAATAGGTAGATTGATTTTATTTTTTCTTACCTTTTTTTCCATTTTGTTGGATATGCTATTACTCTCTTGTCAATATTTTCTTATCCCTTTGCAATAAGAAGGGTTTTAGGTATATGGTTACCACGGGGAGCCTACGAGGAAAATAGAGGAAGCTGTTTTATGAAGAAGATAGCACGGCTTGAGAGATGATGCTCCTGGATTTGGACAGTGTGCGAGGAGTCAGTGAGAAATGACAAATGGGAGAGAGTGAACGGGTATGAAAAAGGGAAAAAGAACCTGGAAAATGTCAATGAAATCTGAGCCTTAGCTGCGGCGGTTTTATACTGAGAGAAGACGTTTTACACGGAGAAAAGGCGTTTTATTCTGAGAAAAGACGTTTTACTCTGAGAAAATATTTTTACATTGAGAAAAGACTTCTTACTCAGAGAAAAGAGGTTTGACTCTGAGAAAAGACGTTTTACACTGAGAAAAGACGTGTTACTCTAAGAAAAGACGTTTTACTCTGAGAAAAGATGTTTTACTTTTTAGAAAAAACGTTTTACACTGAGAAAAGAAATTTTACACTGAGAAAAGATGATTTAACTTGAGAAAAAACGTTTTACACTGAGAAAAACCGTTTTACTCTGAGAAAAGATGTTTTACACTGAAAAGACGTTTTACTCTGATAAAAATATGTTTTACACTGAAAAGACGTTTTACTCTGAGAAAAGATGTTTTACACTGAAAAGACGTTTTACTCTGAGAAAAGACTTTTAGTCTGAGAAAAGACGTTTTAACCTGAGAAAAGACGTTTTAACCCGAAGAAAAGACGTTTTACACTGAGAACAGACGTTTTACTCTGAAAAATGACGATTTACTCTGAGAAAATAAGGTTTACTCTGGGAAAAGACGTTTTACCCTAAGAAAAGACGTTTTCCACTGTGGAAAGACGTTTTACACTGAGGAAAGACGTTTTACACTGATGAAAGATGTTTTACACTGAGGAAAGACGTTTTACACTAAGGAAAAACGTTTTACACTGAGAAAAGGCGTTTTACACTGATAGAAGACGTTTTAACCTGAGAAAAGACGTTTTACACTAAGAAAAGACGTTTTACACTGAGAAAAGACGTTTTACCACAGGAAAGACGTTTTACACTGAGGAAAGACGTTTTGCCCTGAGGAAAGATGTTTTACCCTGAGAGAAGACGTTTTACCTGAGAGAAGACGTTTTATACTGAGGAAAGACGTTTTACACCGAGAAAAGACGTTTTACCCTGAGAGAAGACGTTTTAACCTGAGAAAAGACGTTTTACACTGAGGAAAGACGTTTTACACTAAGAAAAGACGTTTTACCCTGAGGAAAGACGTTTTGCCCAGAGGAAAGATGTTTTGCCCTGAGGAAAGACGTTTTACCGTGAGAGAATACGTTTTGCCCTGAGAGAAGATGTTTTACCCTGAGAGAATACGTTTTGCCCTGAGAGAAGACGTTTTACCCTGAGAGAAGACGTTTTACACTGAGGAAAGACGTTGTCTACTGAGAGAAGACGTTTTCCACTGAGGAAAGACGTTTTCCACTGAGAAAAGACGTTTTACACCGAGAAAAGACGTTTTACCCTGAGAGAAGGCGTTTTAACTTGAGAAAAGACGTCTTACCCTGAGGAAAGACGTTTTACCGTGAGAGAAGACGTTTTGCCCTGAGAGAAGACGTTTTACCCTGAGAGAAGACGTTTTAACCTGAGAAAAGACGTCTTACCCTGAGGAAAGACGTTTTACCATGCGAGAAGACGTTTTACACTGAGGAAAGACGTTTTCCACTGAGGAAAGACGTTTTCCACTGAGAGAAGACGTTTTACACTGAGGAAAGACGTTTTCCACTGAGAGAAGACTTTTATACTGAGAGAGAAAAAGAGGACCAGACCAAAGAAATAAAAGAAAATAAGAAATATATTAAAGCAGATTAAGACGAAAGAGAGAGAGAGAAAAAAAAGCACAAGTATTTCCCAGAATGACTTAAAGTGAATTACTATGCACAGAGGAAACGCGGAAGAAGGGAGTGAGAAGAGGCAAACGGAGTGGCTTGAACCCCCAAGTGATCTTTTTAAACCACAGAGGATTTCCTGACCTTAACCCTTGGATCTGGCAGAGCTGCGTCCCTACAGGCGAGCACGCATGACGGATTTCTGCATGAGAATGTCCGCTGGAGTGTGAGCTTAGATTTTCCCTTTTCTTCTGCTCTATTTTTTATTCTCTCTGGTTACCACTCTCTCTTTCTTTCTCTTTCTCTCTTTCTCTCTCTCCTCTCTCTCTCTCTCTCTCTCTCTCTCTCTCTCTCTCTCTCTTTCTCTTCTCTTCTCTCTCTCTCTCTCTCTCTCTCTCTCTCTCTCTCTCTCTCTCTCTCTCTCTCTCTCTTCTCTTTCTCTTTCTCTTCTCTCTCTCTCTCTCTCTCTCTCTCTCTCTTTTTTTTCTCTTTCTCTCTCTCTCTCTCTCTCTCTCTCTCTCTCTCTCTCTCTCTCTCTCTCTCTCGTTTCTCTCTCTCTCGTTTCTCTCTCTCTCCTTTCTCTCTCTCTCTCTCTCTCTCTCTCTCTCTCCTTTCTCTCTCTCTCTTTCCTTTTTCTCCCTCTCCTCTCTCTCTCTCTCTCTCTCTCTCTCTCTCTCTCTCTCTCTCTCTCTCTCTCTCTCTCTCTCTCTCTCTCTCTCCATTATCTCTCTCTCTCTTTCCTTTTTCTCCCTCTCTCCTCTCCTATGTCTCTCCCTCTCCCTCTCCCCACCCCCCTCTCTCTCTCTCTCTCTCTCTCTCTCTCTCTCTCTCTCTCTCTCTCTCTCTCTCTCTCTCTCTCTCTCTCTCTCTCTCTCTCTCTCTCTCGCTCTCTCTCCTTTCCCTCCCTCTCTCTCTCTCCTCTATACCTTTCTCCCCCTTCGTCTTTTGAAAATCTAAGCACGCGCTCCTGCTCCCGTCTACTTCCGTGCGTGCGACATCTCTGGAGTAAGTCATTTGCATGAACAACCCACGCATGGCTCAAGCTTCACTCCGGAACATGGTCTGCGCTGCCTCTCGGTCCGTAATTGGTCCGTGTAATTGAAGCAGAGAAGTGCTCTCCTCTCAGGACAGACTCTCACTCGCCTCCCGCCTCTTCTTAGACTCGTGAGGGACGGCGTCTCTCGTGTTGCGTTTCTTCTTTTTGCCTTTTTTTTTATTTTTCTTGTTATTTTTCTTGTTTATCTTTTCCTTCTTTTTCTTTTTCTTGTTTATCTTCTCCTTCTTTTTATTTTTCTTGTTTATCTTCTCCTTCTTTTTCTTTTTCTTGTTTATCTTCTCCTTCTTTTTCTTTTTCTTGTTATTTTTCTTGCTTTTTTCTTGTTTATCTTCTTTTCTTTTTCTTGTTTTTTTTTCTTATTTATCTTCTCCTTTTTCTTTTTCGTTTTCTCCTTTCTTTCTTTTTTCTTCATCCTCCTCATTTTATTCTTCTTGTTCGTGTTCTTGTTATTATCATTATCATTTTTATTATTGCTGTCATTATTATTATTACTATCATTATGATTATTCATTCACTAATATTATTATTCTTCCTCCTCTTCTTTATTATTCATTTTTCATTTTTTATTTATTCATTTCTTCTTCGGGCTATATTGTTATAATCTATTTGTATGATTAGTTGGCTTCATTTCTAAGACACTAATGAGATTTCATTGAATTTTATATCGAAAGCGAGTAGAAAGAATGGTTTCAATATGTGAATGTATTTTTTGACGCAACAGATGTAGAAAAAATGTATGAATGAGAAAGAATATCTCCACAATACCAGAAATATATTTACATCTCTTGTGTTGTGAAGATATTTATTCTCATCCATAGCTTTTCTGCACTCTGTATTGCAAAGAGCAATTCTGCAACCTTGGAGTAGTCTACTCTTGGGGCAGGCGTGAGAAGGAATATGTTTATGAAATACGGACCATAGTCTAAGAGTTTGCACTGTGCTTTTTTTTCTGTATAATAAACACTCTGATACATAAATACAATCAAGCGCACAGTCCATGTACATGTGCGCGTGCATATCTAAGGAATGTGTGTGGGTGTTTTGTGCCTATTTAGAATGCGCTATTGTTGTTTCTGAAAAGACTGCTTCCGTGTGGAATTAATATGGATAAAGAGAGAGAGAAAAAAAGGAAAAACGGAGATATATATATATATATACATGATTATATATATGAATATATATATATACATATTTATAACTATTTTATCCGTTTTTTGCTAGTTACCCATCAGATGAGTTCATGTTTTTTTTTTTTTTCGTAAAACAATAACTCTAAAAGCGAACAAACCAAAATATTCTTCAAAAAGAAACTTAATTACTGGAATGCGAGATAGATTCTTCATCAGATAAATTGTGTATATCCGTTTGCAATCAGAATTAATTACTCAGAAAGCGAAACACTGGCAATTGTATGTAACATGTTCAAATAGCTTGTTCAAAGGTAATGTTATTGTTACGACTATGTCAGCTTCGCGATTATCTTGGTGTATAGCAAAGACAGGACTAAAGGATGTGGGAACGCGCGCGCGTGTGTGTGTGTGTGTGTGTGTGTGTGTGTGTGTGTGTGTGTGTGTGTGTGTGTGTGTGTGTGTGTGTTTTCTCCCTCTGTCCCCGACGTGATCCTTCAGGTGTGCGGGCTTTCCCTTGAGGCGAAACCCTCATCTCCGAAGCCGATCTGAGGGCGAATGGGAGAGCAAGACCGTAATGTACACGATAATAAAGACGGACAGATACAGATGGGGGAAAAAAAATGGCCGGATCAAGTTACCAGATGAGAAAGGCAGAAACAGGACATTTTCTGTCTACGCGGATCCCTTTATTTATTTATATTTCTATCTATTTACATTTGTATTTGGATCTTTTTAACTTGTTATTTCCCTTTTCTTCTTCACAGCTTCTCCCTGCTAATTCCGCCTCCCTTGCGTTTCCACCTTCCTGCGTTCATAATGCATTTATTTTACATAACCTCTTCGTCCCTTTACACCTTCTAACTATCCTCCCTTCAAGCGTAATATCATCTTCCTCTATCTTCTCTTCCCCTTCC
>NC_061819.1:6654091-6656591 GCF_019202785.1 Penaeus chinensis | reverse complement strand
ACTCTCCAATTTGTCTATAACTTTTTTTTTTTTTAATGTGTACTCTAGCCTAGGTCTTATAATGGCTGTAATGATTTTTACCATATCTTCGTCAACATACATGAATGCCCTCTTCCTGTTCAGCACTAGACATTTTATGGACAATTTATATGATAATTTGGGCTTAGGTTCTTGTTTATGATTTTTTCCAATGTCTTGTCTTTATCTGTTGGGTTTAATACTACGTCTCGTGATTTGTTTTGGTATAGTGGACGATTTTTACTTTCTCCAAACCTGATTATTGTTGATTTCATTTTCCACGCACAACTCCACTTGAATAAGTTTTCTATGTCACCTTGGAGGTATTGGCATGAGACGGCGTCTATTATCCTGTTTGTAATTTCGCATCGCCTGCAAACATAATTAGATAACTACCTGGGCTTACGTTTCACTCCACCTAGGTATTCCAATTTCCAAAATAGTCTTCTATGAGACACCTTATAATTTTTTTTTTTTTTTAAGTATACGAAATCCAATTTCCCTAAGAACCCAGTTAGACATCTCATCTGGATCCTCTGTTTTAGGCATGTCTAACCTTTTTAGCAGGTATTTTATCTTATCATTTTTGTGTAACCTTTTTGATATTCTGATTTACGTTTGTACGGTTACCTAACATTTCAAAGTACGGGTCCTGAACAAACACTGATTGAATTATTTTTGTTAAGGTTTTCACATATGTCCTCCTCCTGAGTATAAACACTGTTATTGTCTTCACTGGCGATAATTTAATCTCTACCTTTAGTCTTACTATTTTTTTTTTTTTTTTTTTTTGTAGTTAAAGAAGAAATTTGGTTGATCTGTACTTTTACTGAGAATATTCTTTTCATTGTCTAATTTCACCCATCTCATTTCTTCCTACTTTCACCTTTCATACGCTGCCTGAGATTCATGTCTTCTAAACCTTTTTTCAAAGGAGCCGTTTGTTTTCTCATTTTAATGCATTTATCATTGAACCAATTTTGTCCATTTCTTAGTTCAGTTTTTAATCCCGACACGCAATTTTCTACTTCTTGATATACAGTATCTAGCGTTTTGCTGGATACTGTATATCAAGAAGTAGAAAATTCATTCCAATGTTCTTTTCGTCCATGATTGTTGCCATCCAGGAAATCTTTAAGGTTACCACAATTACCTCTCTTGTAATTGTATTTTCTTTTTGTTTTCCTTATTTGCGGACAGTAGTTTCGTTTAATTACTACATGGTCATTTTTCCTAGAGTAGGACAGTACTCAATATCCTTAAAATCATCTTTATACTTTGTGAATATTAGGTCAAGCATAGACGGTATGTCTAGACCTCTTAACCTTGGTATGTCCTGTTACAATTTGGAAAATACAAAATTCATTTATGATTTCTAGTAACTTTGCATTCCACGAGTCTGGCTGCATTCTGGGATCGAAACTTTCCCACTCAAATTCGCTATGAAATTCCCGCTACAAGAATTTTTTTCTTGTAGCACTTCTTTTAGGCTCTTTAACATTTCTTGAATTAGTTTTTGGTAATTTTCTTGTGACCACACCGATGTATGAAGTGGCAATGTACGCTGCAGTTGTTATTATGTTTACCCCGCTTGTTTCTACCTCAAATTACCTTTATTTCTACAAATGGGGCCTTGCTTAATCTCTAACCCCTCTATAATAATTCCTTTCCTTTCTAATATTGCAACCCCCCTCCATATCCATTTGCCCTATCTTTTTTTCAAATATTATAATCTCTGAGTCCTAATGTTACATCGTCTACGGGGATCCAGTTTGGATTCAGTGATGCTATATTCCGTGTGGTTTATTGATTTCAATAACTGTATCTAGTTAAAGTAACTTCGAAGATAAAACATATTTGTACATTTAGGTTCTGATTGTAAACTGGTTTTGATTGGAGGACTCTCGCCCTTCAAATGAACAAGTTGTGTTCTTCTTCAGTCCTTTGTTCATTTTTGTTCTCTACCTCTTCCATTTTTTTCTGCTGTAGTTCTCTGTCATCTTTGGTCATATTTTCTCTTATCCAGATTTTCTTATATTCATCGTTTGTGTGTGTATGTGTGTGTGTGTGTGTGTGTGTGTGTGTGTGTGTGTGTGTGTGTGTGTGTGTGTGTGTGTGCGTAAGCGTATTTACAAACTATTGTTAATGAATCCCAGCGTATGGTACCATTCAGTATTCCTTAAATACGTAAATGGAAAATGGAAAATAAATCTTCTTATCGTATTGTTTGAAAAGCTTTTTCTATATCACCGCAATCGACAATCCCATCACGTACGGTATTTTGTACAGAATAACTTAATGCTTTAGTTTCAATTATATCTATATGTTGATATTTAACCGAAGCATAATCAACTGGGAAAGAATAATGAACTTTGTATTTGTTTGTGGTTAATATGGTGAAGAGGAATTCTTTTTCAGGGTTGCAAAAAATAAATCGTTCCAAAAATATTGTAAAATATAATAATAATAATAATAAAGAAGA
>NC_061819.1:6639091-6641591 GCF_019202785.1 Penaeus chinensis | reverse complement strand
ATATATATGTATATATATATGTATGTATGTATGTATGTATGTATGAATGTACATATATATGTATATATACATATATATATGTGGGTGTGTGTGTGTACTCACACGAATGGTTATGGAACGGTTGCTTCCAATATCCTATATCTGTAAAACATCTCCAACCGTTTTGCTGAGCTGTTAGTCACCACTCAACACCTGGACATAATCCGACTCCACTGCTGGTGTAACAACGCTAAAGCACAACCTGCTTTTAGAAACGTCTGCAGCAGAGCGGAGAGAGGGAAGACTTTCCGGTCACATGAAATTTGGATAATTTCTTGAAGAGTTTACATAGGCCGCGTAAAAGAGACTGTAATGACTGAGGAAGACTGCTGTAGTATATATTTTTTGAGATATGTTTCCTCCAACCTGGATATTTGTTTTTATATGTGCTATATTCTTCGACAGTTAAAAAGTCTAAGACATAAACTCAAAATTCGTCAATAAGAGTTCAATGCAAAACTCCTACTTGCCCGTACGAAATACAAAATTCTAGTTTGGATAAAAATGTTTTGAATGCACATCAAGAATCGGAATATTTTTCTTAGTCCTAAAAATGTCTCCGTTCTCTGTTGTTGTTGTTTTTGTTTTTGTTTTTGATAATTGAATTTGTTGGTTTTCCTATTAAGTGTGATTACCGTAAGACAGAAAGAATTTCACTGGTAATAAGATCAGAGGACTAGAATATTAGGTTTTGTTTTGTTAGATTCAGTTATGTTTTTGTAATTATGTCACGGAAGTAATTATGAAAATTACGTTTTTGTATAAAACGTATATACATTTTCTCTCTCTCTTTTTGCAGATTACGTGACTGCATCACTGCTGATTGCTGTAATGTACTTATCTATTTGTATAGCCACGTACGCAGATATTTTGGTAGACGTGTGATATTCATAATGTGTTTATACGCTTGTTAAAATGTGTCTGTGTTTATTTACCTGTCTGTTTGTGTATTTCTTTGTGTGTTTTCTCGATTAAGCATGTGTATGTGTGTGTGTGAATAGAAACACCGTAACAAGCGTGCAGAGATAGAATGAAACAGTTCATTCATCATTAGAACCGAATTTCCTGAATGGCGTCAGGGCTGGATTCTCATATCTCCCTTTGAAGATGAGAGCGGAGACCCCCTGCCAGCCTTCTCTCGTGAACACCGCCTCCGCCAAGGAAAGGAGAAGGACAAACAGACGGAGAATGGAGAGAGGAGAAGAGAAAGTGGAGGAAAATTAGAAAGAAAGATAAACAGGTAGATATAGAGAAAGCTGAGTGTAGAGAAAGAGTAGGAGGAAGTGTGAGTGAATAAGAGGGGGATAAAATGAAAGAGAGAGAATAAGGACAAGAAAGCAGAAGAAAGAAAGACAAAAGAGGAAAGATAGAAAGTGAAATTCCTCAGAAGATCTCGCAAAGCCTGGAAACGGAACAAGAGCTAACTTTAGAACAGAGACACATCCCACGGCTCTAGCAAGGGTCCCTTTATACATTGGTCTATTCAAGGAGTGACTTGGTACTGAATCACCTCTCAGCGCCGCTCAGTGCTGTGTGTGTGTGTGTGTGTGTGTGTGTGTTTGTGTGTGTATGTGTGTGTGTGTGCGTGTGTGTGTGTGTGTGTCTGTGTGTGTTTTTGTATTGCCATCGTTAAAAATATTACTATTGATATTATTATTATCATTATTACCATTATCATCATTATGATTATTATATCTAATATTATTATTCTATTTTTTATTATTATATCTATTATTATTATATCTATTATTATTATTATCATTATCATTATTTTTTTATCATTGTTATTATTATTATTATTATTATATTATCATATATTATTATTATCATCATCATCATCATCATCATCATCATCATCATCATCCTCATCCTCATCATCATCATCATCATCATCATCATCATCATCATCATCATCATCATCATCATCATCATCATCATCATCATCATCATCATCATCATCATCATCCTCATCCTCATCATCATCATCATCCTCATCCTCATCATCATCATCATCATCATCATCATCATCATCCTCATCCTCATCATCATCATCATCATCATCATCATCATCCTCATCCTCATCATCATCATCATCATCATCATCATCATCATCATCATCATCATCATCATCCTCATCCTCATCATCATCATCATCATCATCATCATCATCATCATCATCATCATCATCATCATCATCATCATCCTCATCCTCATCATCATCATCATCATCATCATCATCATCCTCATCCTCATCATCATCATCATCATCATCATCATCATCATCATCATCATCATCATCATCATCATCATCATCCTCATCCTCATCATCATCATCATCCTCATCCTCATCATCATCATCATCATCATCATCATCATCATCATCATCATCATCATCATCATCATCATCCTCATCCTCATCATCATCATCATCATCATCATCATCATCATCATCATCATCATC
>NC_061819.1:6629091-6631591 GCF_019202785.1 Penaeus chinensis | reverse complement strand
AAACTAAAAAAAAAAAAAAAAAAAAAAAAAAAAAAAAAAAAAAAAAAAAAACTGGCTTTCACCTAAACGTACGTAGGCTTCCAAATGTCACGTACGTTTCATATCTTGTCACGAAAGAGTGGCATCCGTTGCCTACAGAATAAAGATAAGTATATTTACTGTATGTTTTTTTACAAAAAGCTATTGGAAGTGATACTTGTACTATTAAATCCCCTTCAGATTTTGATTTCTTTCGTACTTTTTGTGCTTAGTTTTATCATTAGTTTATTTCAACTGATTACTAAGGTATGCAAAGTGATTAATGTTTGATTATGATTTTTTGAAAAATGAAAAATAGATAAGAAAGTATACAACGTAGGAATGAATGAGCATGAAGTGATCTGCTTTGTGGTCATTTGCAATAAGAGTGTACACAGGCATTCTTCCTTCTGCGTAAGGATATGTTACTGCAATAAATATTCACTGAACCACTATATACCTTTACCCGAGCTATATCTCTATTATAACCGTCAGGGAGATTGCATGCTCGCCAAACGCTGCAATCTGCAATAATTCTTGATTGCAGGTGTCGGTGATTGGTAGCCGACCTTTCTCGGGAAAAGCGAAGCTCGGGGGAACCTGAGGACAGCCCCTTAGAGACGGAGAAGCCTAAGCTTACTATTCACAATACTCTTGTAGGGCCTGTCCTCTTGGACTACTACTACTACTCTCTCTCTCTCTCTCTCTCTCTCTCTCTCTCTCTCTCTCTCTCTCTCTCTCTCTCTCTCTCTCTCTATCTATCTATCTATTCATCTCTCTCCCTTACTTTTTTCTTTCTGTTTCTGCTTCTCTATATTCATCTATCACCTCTCCCTCTCTGTATCCTTCACTCGAGCTCTGATTCCAACGAAATCGCGAAGGTAAAACCGCCAAGCATTCCGATAAGCCCAACGAAACAGCCAGAACTTACCCTGACTTGAAACGGGACTTCAAGCCAAATCTCTTCGTGGAGCCGTATCAATCTTAAGAATTTCCTCGCCGTTCCAAGACCTTCTTTTCCCTTGAAGTAAATACCACTACCAGCATGAGGACGGAGGGAGATATCTTGGTGGCGGATGAGACAAGAGACAAAAGCATAATTTCTATTTCGCTGGAGGATATTTTCAGTACTGTTTCTCCTTTCGTTTTATTTACTTTTTTTTTTTTTTTCCTTTATCGTATACTGTTCTTCGTTTCTTATTCATCCGCTCGCTCTGGGGAAAATATATATATATATATATATATATATATATATATATATATATTGTCTCTAAATATGCTCTTAGGAAATTACAGAACGACCACTTCGCAACTTGAAGGACAAATTGCTCTTTAGAAACGAAATCAGATCTTCAAAATTCAGTTACCTTCTTTAGTGGTGTCTTATTTCCCCAGGAATGCGTGCAAGCCTATAAATCCAGTTCACTTGTAAGCAAGCAGGTGAATTCAGGCTGAAACAAAGGTTACCATTTCAGTCATGCAGAGCTTTGTCTAATATATGGTTCATGCAATCTTTAATAATAGAGTGAGGCATTAGTCATTTAGTGTTGTGTGCATTGTTCTTCTTATTAGTAATATTCTTATTAGTTTTTTTTCTTTTTTTTTTTTAATATATATATTTGTTATCTTATGGTATCTTATGGTATTTTTCTGCGCCAACCCATGCACCATGGCTCTTCAAGGTGTAAATCCATGGCTGCTCATGACGGGTGCCACGAGAAATAATATCAATAACTTTATATTATATATGTATGTATATATGTATATATATACATATATATACATATATATATTATATGTGAATGTATGTTTGTGTTTGTGCGCCCGCTGGTGTGTGTTTGTGTGTGTGTGAGGGGTATATGTACATGTGCATGTATATTTACTACCTTGATCACATCACACTATAGTTGAAAATATGGTCTTTATCTATGGATATGCTATTTCTAAATTTCACCAGTTGTGGTGAAGGGATTTTATTGAACATGTATTAAATGTTACTTTGAGTGCAGTCATCACTGCATAGGCAGAAAGAGATGGAATGTATGTGTGTGTGTGTGTGTGTGTGTGTGTGTGTGTGTGTGTGTGTGTGTGTGGTGTGTGTGTGTGTGTGTGTGTTTGCTTAGAATAATTGACATGGCAACTCTGCGATATTATAATACATTCATACACATTAATAGTGTATACATAGTCACCGAAGCTAAACAACAATGAAGTAATAATCCCAGTACATACTAATGTAGGAGATGCATTAAAGATAACAATGCATCATAACACTTCATCATCTTATGCACTTTCCGCACGTGTTCTGGAATATTAAACATTTCTCTCTCAGTGCGTGTTCATTCCCACACTTTTTGTTTACTTTTTTTACAACTGCCCCTTCGTTAATCAGAAACCCTACTTCCTTTTGTGAGCTAATTTCAACTCCTCTTAGTTAAGTATTGCAACCTGGAATATTCTATAGCTAATCTGCATATGCGTT
>NC_061819.1:6616591-6619091 GCF_019202785.1 Penaeus chinensis | reverse complement strand
CAATCCGACTCATATTCGGAACCACGTACTAAGTACATCGTCTAATTTGTAATAAATACCCCTGCCACTCACTTCGAACTGCACCTCTTGCAATCCAATTTTGCTAATGGGTCACTGGCAATAATTAATGCGACCCTGAGCTCTTTCACTCAACATTATTTAACGCATTTTTGGCTTGTACGGGCTGTGTGAGTGTGGTCTAGATGGTTTAGTGCACTGCAATTATTTCAAAATGAAAGGAAATCGCGGTATTTATAATTATGGTGTATTTGGTTACTATTTCGTAAATATGATTCCATCCGGACTTTCTATATAAATTGGTTTGTGGGTAGGTAGATAGATATGTAGATAGACAGATAGGTGGATACATAAATAGAAAGAGATATTGATCGGTAAAGATTGAGTGATAGGTAGATAGATAAATAGATGAATAAATTCAGGTAAAGATATAGGTGTATATAAACAAATATAGACGAATATAGATAGATAAAGATACAGGTACAGCTATTGATACTGATACTGTTATTGATAGATATAAATAGCTATAGTTATAGATAGATAGCTATATTTTATAGATAAACAGATAGCAACAGATATAGATAAATAGATATAGATATACATATATAAATGTAGATAAACAGAAGTCCGTAATTCTCTCTTAAAAGTGTTACTCCGAAATTATGCAAATTGACATTAATGCGATTCAAATGTCATTGAATAATCCGATTCTGCGAACAAAATCTACAGTGCAGTCATACACAATTCATTCATTTTTCTCTGAAACAGAAGTGAAATCGTCATGATGTAACGATTCAGTCAAATGTTTGCAAAGAAAACAAAACATGAACCAGTAGTAAAAAGCTGGCGCTAACCTAGCATAAACACGAGAGAAGGACTGCGTCATGAAAATGTAGTTCCATGGTAGTTTAACATAGTATTGTTAGCACCTAGCAGAGCAACGTCAGGCGATATTTTCATAGGATGGACCCATTATCCCGATGCTTTCTGGTTCAAATATATTGATGAAAGTTTGGAACACTTACAGTTTCATCAGAATCACGCAGTTCCGATGTAGGAGTAGCAGTGACACGTATTGAAATATTCTATATTCACCTCGAATAATAAAGCTATAATTTAAAATACCGGCAAGAAACTGTCATGTACCAAGCACTGTATTTTTATCTCATCTCGAAGCTGTGTCGCAGTGTGGATTTTGCCTCTAAGGATTACTGTTTCTTAGAACTGCAACATACTATATTATAAGACGTAATACGAAGGATATTACGTTAATACGTGTCATGCTAGACGAATATCGTGAATAAAATATGTAAATGTGAATAAAACATGTATATAAAATGGATATACAAATGGCAGGTATCGTTTCGGTGATGATAAACATTTATTTCAGGAATGCTAATTCACTTCCATATTCTATAGCCATTTTTAAAGCTTAAGCCTACTTTTTAATGTGGAATGATTAGGGACATTTCATTTATGCCGTTAGGGTTAACGAAAGTATTACCATCTTTATTTTGTATAATATATGTAATTTCTAATACCATGCCATTCCAATGGGTTTGTGCGTGGTGTGTGCTTCTTAATATAAAACAAAAAAGTCAGTTTACCATAACTAAATGTAAATATACCTAAAATCACACACCTATCTGTGAACATTACAAGCGAAGAAACAGAATGTGTCAGATAACATTTACAGCATATGCCAACGAACTTGCACTGTTTGTTCTGAGTGAGCTGTCCCCGTCCTTCAAAATTGGACACAAGATCAAGGCTGAATTAAAAACAAACAAGAAACTGTATGTGAGGTAAAATATGTATTGGTTTATTTGGCTTTTATTTTATTCCCGTAATAACTTGCTAAAATGTATACTGTGCTGCATCTTACACAGTATTATTATCTGCAGTCTTAAGGAAGTAAAGCAAACTTTTATGTTAATTGTGTTGATAGCTGTATAACAGGCTGAATGTAGAACTTAAACTCTATTATGGCCATATAGATGTTTTTAATATCTTTATCGACTTTACTCCTGACATTATTCCTTGCTAATAAGGGTGTAATCAACTTACGTTGGGATTTGCAGTTAATTTTTCATATATTTTTTACACACACACACACACACACACACACACACACACACACACACACACACACACACACACACACACACACACACACACACACATGTATGTGTTTTCCTGTTTCAGAATATTTCATCTCTTTACACATCTTGCTAAAACATATACCGATGTACAAAAGAAAAATCCTCAAGACATGTTCTAGTCTAGCCATTTGTTTATAATCTGCTATTGCCTTTTTATTGGTTTGCTTTCAAGAACACTTCCTTCTTTCACGTAACATCTCGGCATCTGCTATTCGATATGTAGAAAAGCTTAAGACCTCCCGGGGTCATAAATATATTCGGAGTGTCTCGAGAGATACATCTTTTAGTCCGGGTAGACACGCAGGAAGAAATACGATGTA
>NC_061819.1:6606591-6609091 GCF_019202785.1 Penaeus chinensis | reverse complement strand
GCATACATGGCCTTATGTGATATATTTGTACATGTCCCCGGGTTACTTCCCCTTTGATAAAGCTTTTAATCCGAAGGGCTGCAACATCAATCCTTTGTACATCACGTGCACTTTAATAATCCATTTCAAATATTTCCCACGCACTGTAGCCAATGTACGTATTCGTTTAGTGCCACAACAAGGGTTATTCTGTTAACCCCCTTCAATCAGTCATTTATTTGAACAATAACAGCAGTTCTCCTGTGGGGCTTATTCTTCCGCTCTTTGTCTTTAGAACTGTACTTCCTTTGTAGGATACACGACACGAAAGGGGCAGTTGATTGGCCTCTCTTAGTCCCTCTGTCCGTAATCTTCAGACCATCCTACATACGTTTTCGTCATGTGTATTTAAATCGGCTTGTTCACTTTGAACAAATGCCTGGCTACCCCAAGCTGTCCCTTTGTGTGTTGTTCTTTACAGAAATTAAATATACAAATTCTCAGAAACAACAAACATCAAATCTGGATACCAGAAAGGGGACCGAGTAAGTAATGATATCAAAACTGCTGGGTTGTTCTTTGTATTTGTTCCTAAGTTTATGTATCTCTTTGTATCTGTTTCTAAGTTTACGTATCTCTTGGTATTTGTTTCTAAGTTTATCTCTCTCTCTCTCTCTCTCTCTCTCTCTCTCTCTCTCTCTCTCTCTCTCTCTCTCTCTCTCTCTCTCTCTCTCTCTCTAAAATATTTTACATTTCTCTGAAGAATACAGCCATATATTATTTCATAGCAGTAGTGTTGCTTTTCATATAATGTACCGCACATCGCTCTCTCTCTCTCTCTCTCTCTCTCTCTCTCTCTCTCTCTCTCTCTCTCTCTCTCTCTCTCTCTCTCTCTCTCTCTCTCTCTCTCTCTCTCTCTCTCTCTCTCTCTCGCTCTATATATATATATGTGTGTATGTGTGTGTGTGTGTGTGTGTGTGTGTGTGTGTGTGTGTGTGTGTGTGTGTGTGTGTGTGCATATATATATATATATATATATATATATATATATATATATTGAAGCCCATCATCAGTAGAAGTTGACTATGGCATTATTGTCTCTATCCACTCCCGTATACATAGAATCCTGTATTATATATATATACATATATATAAACATATGCATATACATGTGTATGTGTGTATGTGTGCGCGCGCGCGTGTGTGCGTGTGTAGTGGAGGGCGATACCAGCAAATACTCGGAATCGCCAATTACTGATTACTATTAGGAGAGAAATCGATAAGTAATCAAATCGCCTTTTTGATTACTGTTGTGTTTCTTTGTCGAAAGCCTGTGACTATGTGGGATGGTTGTATATGTGTGTATGTATTTGTTTTGTACATACAACTCAGTTCCTTGTCAAACGTACGCTCTCTTTTTCAAAAATAGATAAGTGAATTTATCAAAACAAAGAACAAATAACATATAAATATTAATCAAATAATAATAATAATAATTAATACTAACTGAAATTTATTAATACCAACAGAAAGTTATTCGAAAAATAGGTAAATGAATTTATCAAAGCAAAAAAAGACAGAAAAGATACTAATAATAGTGATAACAAGAATAACATATACATCTGCCTTTGTTTATTTTCTTTTCCCAGATAAGTTCAGAAGGATAGTTCTCTGGCGGATGTTTATGTTGTTTTATTTAACTATTCATATATGCGCAAATGCAGAAATGTTTATATACATACATACATACATACATACATACATACATACATATATACATATATACATACATACATACATACATACATACATACATACATACATACATACATACATACATACATACATACATACATACATTACATACATGGATACATACATACATAGGTTATATTTATATATGTGTATATATATATGGACGTAGATAGATAGATAGATAGATAGATCTTCGTCTCCTGCTTCATCTCCTTTAACCCCTCTCCATATCCTCTTCCTTCTACGTTTCCTTTCCCCTTTCATAGTCAGCATATCTTATTTCCCCATTTGAAAAACAAAAACAAAAAAAAAGATCATCCATTCCTATGCGAAATTTAGACTCCCTTTTCATCTCTTTCAAAGGAACATCTTTTGCAAGTCTGCGTTCTCGGAATATAACCCGACTTTTTTTTTCGAAATCATGATGGTGACCTGCCAGCATATCAACTAGAAGGCTGTACTCTCTCTCTCTCTCTCTCTCTCTCTCTCTCTCTCTCTCTCTCTCTCTCTCTCTCTCTCTCTCTCTCTCTCTCTCTCTCTCTCTCTATTTCTCTCTATCTTTCTCTCTCCCTCTCTCTCTCCCTCTCCCTCCCTCTCCCTCTCTCCCTCTCTCTCTCTCTCTCTCTCTCTCTGTCTGTGTGTATGTGTGGGTTGTCTGCCCCTGTCTCTATCTCTGTCTGTGTGTCTGTGTGTCTGTCTGTCCCTGTCTCTGTCTCTGTCTTTGTGTGTGTGTGTGTGTGTGTCTGTCTGTCCTTGTCTCTGTCTC
>NC_061819.1:6594091-6596591 GCF_019202785.1 Penaeus chinensis | reverse complement strand
TATAGATATATAGATAGATGTAATATATATGTGTATGTATGTCTGTGTGTGTATATATGTATATATATATATATATATATATATATGTATATATATACATATATGTCTGTAAATAAATTCTGTAGTCTCGTCAGCAGAGAAACATGTGAATGCAATTTTAATGAACTGACTCGGATATATTAATTAATACAGGTTCTTAATTAATACCTGAACATTCTTTAGTAATATCATGTATTCAAGAGAACGTGGGTGTATGGCTTTACGCAATGTCGATTTTGTTCCAAATGAGCGTGTTAATGCTCCCTCTTATGACATACATCATCGTGAAACTTTCTTCCATAATCCTTTTAGAATTCAACGTCCAATTTTGTTTCTGTTCTGTTTCCCTGACAATGATAACGAGTTTGCTAATGCATAAAAACCTTAACGACGCGTTTGTATCAGTTGTATGTATTGTTAATCCACGTGCTGTGCTTATGTGTCTCATTCTCGTGTGTATGTACACATGTAAAGAATAGTTTTGTCACTTCTAATTCTATTTAGATATTTGGCAATGCATTCGAACCCAGAGATAGCGTTATGTAAGTTCTAACTCTTCTCTCGCTCATGTGAACACTATTATTTGATCAACATGGTGGTTATTCCCTTGCGATTATCATAACCCTTATATACATATAACGCAAATGGGGAACAGTTAGACACGGAAAGTCTTTTATGTACGGATTATCTGTGTATTTGTATTATCAAATAACGTAAAGGGGTAACAGTCAGACACGAAAAGTCTTTTATGCACGGATTACCAATATTATAATCATAGAGCCTGTATTATCTGAGGAAAAGTCTAAAACGAGTGTCAAATTAAACATAACGACGAAATCCAAGTTAGTAATTACGGTCTAGAATTTCATTTTCTTCGTTTTATTCCGCAATTCTGAAGCCCTGTCCTTTACAGAAAGTGTGGGTGTGTCGGTCTTTTACTCCATCTCCCATAAGTGGATTTACCCCTGATGTTTTAGAGCTTTTCTGTCGAGGAGTTTCGGGCAAGTGCTCTTGGGTGAATCTCGTTTTCTTTTCAGGCGGATATTTCTTCTTTTTATTATTATTTTCTGTTTATACCTTTTTCTGTTCTATTTTTATCGGAACGGTTGAATTAGTGGTACGTTTCAAGAACGTTCTATTCCGTACGCTTATGAAAGCAGCTATAATGTACTTGTCGATAATTGCATGTCACTCCTAATGCTCGCAATCAACTTGTATGACAGATTAGAGCAATAAATTACCGTTTCGCCTTTGATTAATTCATCTATTAATCTTAGGGTAAGCTCTTTGCACAATGTCATTGCAAAGGTCAGTTCAGCGCGCGCGCGTGTGTGTGTTCATATTAGCAGTATATATATATTGTTTTTTTCTTTTTCTCCTGATGGAAGACGAACTCGTAATAGGATTACGATATTTGCAAGCAGTGTAGATGTGCCTATCATTGAATTTGATTTTGAATTCCGTTGCTCCCCGCCATCCGTCTGCCATCCCCAATCACGCTGAACTTTTCCTCTCGTGTGCAATCAAGGCAGCGCTGGCGGTCAATACATCCTTTTTCAATTGCCCTCATCATCGGAAGTACCTGCATGTTGAAGCAGTCTTTCCCTTGCTACGGACATGTCAATGGGCTCCACTGCGCAAGAATTAAATCTAAACTTATGTTTACCAAAAAAAAAAAAAAAAAAAAAAAAAAAAAAAAAAAAAAATCGAGATATTTTTCATCTTCGTGCTGACGGTAGATGGAAAATAACGGAGAAAAAGTTCAAGATTCGTTTAGTTAATTCCTTATCGGTGTGCCTAGCGACTGGCTGTGGGCGTCTCTCCTTGCGTCGCTTCAGAAAGGGCGAGCTCTTTACGTGTTTAAGTGTTGATTGCGTAGGACGGGCAGTAAAATCGTGACCGAACATTAGTAATACCAAATGAATGAATAGATAAATATGTGTGTGTGGCTGTGTGTGCGTGTGTGTGTGCGCGTGTGTGTGCGTGTGTGTGCGCGTGTGTGAGCGACGGCCACCATCAGCCGATGTCTACTATGGCATTATTGACTCTGTTCTGACCGGGTGAAAGAATGTGAGGATGGCCCTTCGCGCTACTCTTTTACGCCAATTGAGCATTGTAGTTTAGAACTGGTAACTGCCACTCTCCGTGTTGCCTGGACGTTGTGCAGTGTCGCTGGAGTCACTTCTACAGTGGTGTGAGACAGCACACCTTTACAGATAGAAGGTAGAGCCAAAAAGGACCTTTTGCAGAAAAGAGCACTAGAATTGTGTCTATATATATATATATATATATATATATATATATATATATATTGTGTATGTATGTGAATATATATACATATATATATTGTGTATGTATATGTGTATATATACATATATACATATATATATGTCTGTGTGTGTATGTATGTATGTATTCATGTATGCATATATATACATATATATCTATCCATCTATCTATA
>NC_061819.1:6584091-6589091 GCF_019202785.1 Penaeus chinensis | reverse complement strand
CCCCATCATATGACGATGCTAAATATTGGCCCGTTCAGGTATCGGAGATCTGTGGAAATGGCCCTTGTCCCAGGGCAACTCCAGCCTGCCATTAATGAGGATACCATCCATCAAGTAGAAGCTGACATTTTGGAAGATCCCCGTATTACTATTCGTCCGGTAGCCCAAGATGTCAAAATTTGTGTTGAGCTTGTGGGCAAAACCATTCAAGATCATTTGCATACGCAAAGGCTACACACACCTTTCCAGAAGCAAGAGTGAGTCCATTGTTCTAAGGCTCTTTTTGATTATACAGGATTAAACTTGGCTCCATAACACTTACACACATTTATATAACTATGATCCAGAAACTAAAGCCAATCAAAACAATGGATTCATTTTGACTTAGCAACCCCCAGAAAGGCACGTGCCACACCCTCGGCAGACAAGGCCATGCCAACAGTCTTTTGGGACCAGCATGGAGTAGTGTTGATTGATTTCCTTTCAAAGGGTACTACAATTACAGGAGCTTACTACGATTCACTGCTACAGAAATTGCGGGAGGCTATACAAAAGTAAGAGGCGCGGAATGTTGACCAAAGGTGTCTGCCTCTTACAAGACAACGCCTTGTTTACGACATCCTTCCTCGTCGTCCCAATTCTCCTCACCTTGCATCATCCGAATTTCACCTTTCTGTCCAGGAAGTCATTTTTAGCCTGCCACCACCTCAAAATGGTGGTGGCAGGCTAAAAATAGGGGGGGGGGGGTTGAAGGGGGGGTAAATTGGTTTCATATCAATAAAATCCAAACGGTCTTACCGATTTTCTTCAAAACTGAATATATCATTTTAGCAATCTACATCTTCCCAGATGCCCCCCTCGATAAAATTTTTACAACATACGTCTCTTGTGTACCGCTGTTGGCTCACGCTGTTGCATACTTTGCAATGAAAAAAAAATCTGCATAAACATCGATAAAATCCAAAGAGATTGACGTGATCTTTTTTTCGAAATTTGCCTTAGTTTCCTCCCTAAAAGATAAAAAAAAAAAAAAAAAAAAAAAAAAAAAAAACGGGACGGAAATTCAAAAAAAGGTCACGTCAATCTCTTTGGATTTTATCAATGTTTATATTGATTTTTTTATTGCAAAGTACGCAACCGTGTGGGCCAATAGCAAGAGACGTATGTTGTAAAACGTTTATCGAGGGGGGCATCTGGGAATTTCCACAAATTTTATACCAATGATGTAGATTGCTAAAATGAACAAAATATTCAAGTTTGAAGAAAATCGGTAGGACCGTGTGGATTTTATTGATATGAAACAAATTAACCCCCCCTTCACCCCCCCCCCACATTTTTTAGCCTGCCACCACCATTTTGAGGGACTGTCCCCTTAGAGGGAAAACGTTTCCAAGATGAGATACTGATTTCTGAAAACTCACTTCATGATTTCAAATACAAACAGGAAAAATGTTATGAGTTAAGGATTGGAAATTAACACATGACCTACAGAGATGTGTATCGTTATGCATGTGGAATTTCAGCCTCCTAGGATAAGCAGAAGTGGGTGAGGGGAAATTTTTAATGAGCACCCCTCGTGTGTGCGGGTGCGTGTGCGCGTATGCGTGTGTGCGTGTGCGTGTGCGTGTGCGTGTGCGTGTGTGTGTGTGTGTGTGTGTGTGTGTGTGTGTGTGTGTGTGAGAGAGAGAGAGAGAAAGAGGAGGAAAGACAATCATACTTATCACAGAGAGATAGGATGATGAAAATAACCGTTTACAAAAAAACGCAACAATATCCATCACACAATTATTTCTCACTCCCCCAGGCATCCTCTCAAAAAGAAGAAACAAAAAAACAAAAAAAAAAACATGACACTGTTCCCTCACAGAGGTCCCTCGCATTCCCTCATTCCCTAATTCCCTCAGTCCCTCAGTCCCTCACGCCTCCCCCTATTCGCCCTCATTGCATCCGTGCCGGTGGGTCGTTCCGCCTTCGATTTCCAATAACGTGCAACAACAGCAGTACTTTCCTGCACATGACGTAACTTTGCAACATGCAGCAGCATTCACGTTGCAATAATTTCGAAGTTGTACCTTTCATGGCTTGATGTGAACGCATTTCCTTTGTGTATGTATTCGTAATTATGACAAATAACCTGCGAATTTATCATTATTACAGGGAAAGACACACACGCACGTATGGACAGGAGCTAAATATAGGTTTACAGCAAGAAAGTTGAGTCCTTGGTTCTTCAGAGGCTCATGTGTGTGTGTGTGTGTGTGTGTGTGTGTGTGTGTGTGTGTGTGTGTGTGTGAATATGTGTGTTACTGTACGAACGTGATGGATCTTACATGTGTGCGTGTGTGGGTGTGTCATATTCTTGACAGGACGCCTAGTAAACCTGTAATATCATGAAGTTAAGCAATGTTAGCATGTATGTGTATGTGATGATGACACACGAACACGTAATAACAATGATGATGATTTTGATGTTAATGATAACAATAATACTGGTTATAATGATAATGGCAATAAAAATAATAAGATTGATTTTGATATTAAGGACAACGACGATGATAACAATATTACTGGTGATAATGATAATGGTGATACAACTAACAAGAATTACAACAGTAATTAGAATGATAACGGTAGGGAAGATATAAAGAACAAGAATAGGTACCAGATCTTAAGTCTTGAGTGTTGCAGCCTCTTCTCCTACAGCTATTTCAGGAACACGACCGTTAACGGAAATTCTGGACCTAAGGGACACTACTTGGTCCTCCTCTCCACCCTCTCTCGCTCCCTTTCTTATCTTTGCCCTTTCCTCTTCCTTCTCCGTCTCCATTAGACCTTCCCTCTCCCCTCCCTCTCTTCTCCTTGCCCTCCTCCTCATCCCCTTCCCTTCCTCCTCTTCCTCTTCCCACCCCCCTCTCCCTCTCCGTCTCCACTACACCTTCCCTCTCCCCTCCTTCTCTTCTCCTTCCCCTACCCTTCCCCCTCTTCCCCTTTCCTTCCCCTTCCCTCCTTCTCCTTCCCTACTTCTCCTTCCCTTCCCCTCTCCCTCTCCATCTCCCCTTTTGCTCCCTTCCCCCCTCCGGCTCTCCTCCCCCCCTACTTTGTGAAGCCTCGTGCTCTTTGCTTTCAGTGGAAAGTGCAGAAGGACCATGAGTTGTCTCCTGAGGGCAGTACTCCACCGTCTAACCGTGATGGAGGAAACATATTTTCGCGTCGTATGTTAACTTGCTATTCAAAAATTACGTAAGTACATATACACATATGCTTGTTGTATATGTGCAAGCAAGGACAAATATTAGTACACATAAATACAAATGCAAAGTTCGTATACACACTTGACGCAACCGCATGTTCCTAGCAGAGAGAGAGAGAGAGAGAGATAATGAGAGAAACAGAATGAGAGAGACAGAATGAGAGAGAGAGAGAGAGAGAGAGAGAGAGAGAGAGAGAGAATGAGAGAGACAGAATGAGACAGAATGAGAGAGAGAGAGAGAGAGAGAGAGAGAGAGAGAGAGAGAGAGAGAGAGAGAGAGAGAGAGAGAGAGAGAGGGAGAGAGAGAGAGAGAGAGAGAGAGAGAGAGAGAGAGAGAGAGAGAGAGAGAGAGAGAGAGAGAGAGAGAGAGAGAGAGAGAGAGAGAGAGAGAGAGAGAGAGAGAGATAGAGAGAGAATGAGAGACACAGAATGAGAGAGAGAGAGAGAGAGAGAGAGAGAGAGAGAGAGAGAGAGAGAGATAGAGAGAGAATGAGAGAGAGAGAGAGAGAGAGAGAGAGAGAGAGAGAGAGAGAGAGAGAGAGAATACATACACACACAAACACGTACGGGCCCGCCAACACAGTATTATCACCAATTACATGTCAATATCTCTATACCGTATTTCCTGCTAAATGTGAACGAGGACAAAAAAAAAAAACATCGATGTACGAATAGCCTTCCGGGAACCAATTTAGAACTGATGCCTTGGATACCATTATGTAACGGATTTTGGCCTTACAGACATGTTTACAGACCGACTATATACGCAGTCTTTGTTCAGGCAATCTGGGAAATATACCCAAGGCGTACAGATTTAAAACTATTTCTTTCATTATTATTATTAGTAGTAGTAGTAGTAGTATAACCCTCTCTATTTATCCTAAAAACTCATATTTTCTACTCTCTTTTATGTTATTTTGTTTGTTTGTTTTTGGAAAAGATCGCCTTTTTTCTCTCTTTTTCCTTTTTCTTTTTTCTTAACACAAACAAAGGCCAAGCAACTTTTATCATCTAATTCTATCCATCTTTTTTACTTCTCACTTATTTCTCAATTGATCTATTAATCTGTTCCTGTAGCCTTTTAATTAGCAATTTAACCTCTTTAAGCCCATCCGAATATGTACTAGAGTGAGACACCGCTTCGATTTTGTTTTCTGAATAATAAATCCCTACTTCTTATCATTCATTTCTTTCACTTTTACTCTCGTTGTTGTTGTTTTGTTGTTGTTGTTGTTGTTGTTTTGTTGTTTTTTCATTTCGAATAATGACAAACTTCTGATAATTTCGCAACTCTTGAAAAGTTAGATGCGTAGTGAAGTAACAAAGCGTAAAACAGGACTAAACAAAGAAAGATAATAACAGCTGAATAAAACGAAGAAAAATTGAGGTAAACATGTAGAAGATGTAAAAGGTTTCGCTGGAAATGATTTGGTTATTATGGTCATTACATGTTATTGCAGCCAATAAATCATAGGAAGGGAGGGGGGGGGGGGGGGGGAGGTTTTGCTATATTTCGATTGGGTTTCGTTTCCGTGAAAATAAGGTGTAAGTCTGCTAGTAGGATTAACTTTTTTTTTTTTTTTATTGATCGATTTCTTCTTTCTTTCTTTTTCTTTCTTTCTGTCTTTTTTTTTCTTTCTTTCTGTCTTTCTCCTTTTATTCTTTCTTTCCTTTCTTCTTTTGTTTCTCTATTTCTTTCATTCTTTCTTCCTTCTTTTCAGTCTTTCTTTCTTTCTTTCATTTTTCTTTC
>NC_061819.1:6566591-6571591 GCF_019202785.1 Penaeus chinensis | reverse complement strand
GTATGTCGATGGTGCCGTAGATTACAAATCCTTATCCATATGGTTTATCAATTATTCGTATCTCATAAGACATAGAAGTGGATAAAAGTACAGCTCACTGCCACCAATGTGTGGCGTGGAAAAGAGGGAGAGATTATATACGAATGTTGAGGTGAGTGTGGTGTTAAATATATGAACGTGCGAGACGTAATCATTGGTCGTCACCTCCGGGTCATCAGTAAATCTTAGTTAATTAAACTATATAATCAATAATTATAGAACTGCGGTGACCCGAACGCCACACTCGTACATTACTTACAGAATTGTAAGCATACACAATTCTTAAGATAGTACCGCTTACAACAGCCGCCGTGCTGATAAAGAGGTCATGCGGTATGCTTACATGGTTGTCGGCAAGAGCGCCTGCTAGCAGTCCTACCGACACGGTAAGCACCGAGAACAAAATGAGACAGACATAAAAAGCTGACACAGGCCGGGACATAAATAGTGATTCCTTTGTAACTGACAGGATTTTGGAACCCCACTCCCTCCCAGGAGGGTCGGTGTCCCCGCCTCATACTGCCAGCCCCGTGGTAGATGTAGCAGCATCTTTTCGATATGTAGAAACGCCACATAGTGAAACCGGGCGCAAACCCCTTGGAATTTCCAGAGGGAGTTCTTACAGTTCGTACTTGTCTGTGCATTCTTAAAAAGGCTAGCGAGGGAGAAACCAATAAGTGTTCTTTTCAAAACGAAAAATTGACGATTGGCATCATACAGCATTTCACTACAGTTCCACAAGTGCTCGGCTACCAAGGAATCAATGATCTGAGTCAGTTTCGCCTGATTTTCCCATTCCTTGAATTTTCGGAGAAAAAAAGTGCTTATTTCTAGTGGTTTTAAAATTGATGCTGCTGATATACTTATTGAAATTGTGATTAAAATACTAAACTCAATAAAAAAATTGGTTCTTTCGAAAATCAAATTAAAGGTACGCAATTAAGATAATTAAGGCTTATTATTGACTCATGGAGCCATCTGCGTAAACATAATTACTAAACTAAAATTACAGTTGATATGACTGTATACCACTCCACCCCTTCACAGTGAGTTAATGAAGATAGCATGTGCTTTGTGGGTAACAAACTTGGACAGCATGTACTTCTTTTCCAAGCGTGTGTTGGCCACAAAAGTAGGGTGACAAAAGAGAATAATGCAAGCTTAGTCTAAGATAAAAAAAAAAAAAAACGACAATCCTTGCATTCAATTCTTAAGATAAATGAACTTTTAAAAAATATAAATAGCTGATTTGAAATACATTTCCTCCAAACACGAGTATTATTTCTGAAGTAAAATAGGTTCAAATTATGATTTTCCAAGTTCCTAGAAAGCAAATAGAATTGAATTATTACTTTTCTAGTAGATAAAAAGTAACACTAAAATCTGTAGATACAACAACTACTTTCTTTGCTTTTAGTGAAAATTGGGTTTACGTATTCGTAATACGTATTCCTCCTATATGAGATAGATATCGTGGGAAGTAGCTGACAACTTGCTGTTGTCACTTGTAAAGTTTCATTATATTTTGTTAGGTTATAATGATTATCGGACAAAACATGAAAGACAGGTGTCCTTAGAGTGTACATGGACTTGGTGAATTACACGAGATTTAATTAAACATCAAAGGAAGGCTCTTGTTTCCAATTTGCGGCTGGAATGTTCACCATTTTGCAAGTTTAAACCAAACGAAATGCAGAATACACCCAGAAACGAATAGTATTTATTCTTCTTCTTCATACAACTTTACTCTTTCCTTCCTATTTTCTTCTTCCTCTTTCTCTGACCCTCACGTCACACCCGATTTGATCCAAGCAACGGAATGCCTCCCTCTGCCACCCTAGCCAATTTGGCCGCAGCATCTGGTTCTGAATTTCCCCTCTGGTCTTTAAACGCGCTGGCTCGATTATTCCCTACAGTACAGTTGTGCCAAAGGTATGTACTCTTGTTCATACCATAAATAACAATGGAAGTTTTTTTGTGGCCATGATTATGCCGTATCCCGAGGATTGCTCACATACCGCAGCTCCGACCTGTTGCGTAATGGAGTCGTAAAATTTGACTGGATGAACTATTTTGGGAAAGGAGGAAAAATGAATGGGAAAAGTGCGTACGGACTCGCGTAAAACTGCGTTTTTTAAGGTGAGGTGTTTGTATACGTTTTCTTTACGTCTCCTTTTGATCTCTTGTTTTTTTCCTTTCTGTTTTCCTTTTGTTCACGTTCTTATCTTCTTAACCCCATTTTTTCTGTTTATTGTAATTCTTGTTTTTTCTTCTTCTTCTTCGTCTGTTTCATTTCATGTCTTTATTCTATCTTTCCGATTCTTCAGTTTCGTCGTTGCTTGTTTTGCTCTGTTTTAATTTCCTTTTTCCCATCGTCTGTTCTCTCTCTCTCTCTCTCTCTCTCTCTCTCTCTCTCTCTCTCTCTCTCTCTCTCTCTCTCTCTCTCTCTCTCTCTCTCTCTCTCTCTCTCTAACTCTTCCTTTTCTTTCTCCATCAATTTTATTTTAGATTTTCAATTTCCTTTTCCTCCCTTACCTTTCTCGTTTTCATTCGCACGTTGTTTTGCCTCTCTCTCTCTCTCTCTCTTTCTCTCTCTCTCTCTCTCTCTCTCTCTCTCTCTCTCTCTCTCTCTCTCTCTCTCTCTCTCTCTCTCTCTCTCTCTCTCTCTCTCTCTAACGCTCCCTTTTCTTTCTCCATCAATTTTTATTTTAGATTTCCAACCTCCTTTTCCTCCCTCGACCTCTCTCGTTCTCATTCGCACGTCGTTCAAGTTCGGATGGAATTTGAAATATAAAACTCGCGATTTAAAAAGCCAGAGACTCTCTGTTTTTAACGTTTTCTTAGGGAATGACATGGGATTCTTAATTAAAAACGACACCTCTCGATAAATAAGCTTATTTAAGTAAAGGGTAAATATATAAGCTGAAATAAGGTCATGCGCAATACGAAGCCGAGAATGAACGAAATCGGAAGATGCATAATAATTTGATGACAGGTAATTTCGCGACAGAAATGGTATATAAAATGTAAAGAAAAATATTTGGTTGTTGTTTTAGGACTCCATGTTAGCACTAGAGAAACAATTTAACCTTTTTTTGGTCTTCTTTCCTCTTTTTTGAACTCTTCGCGTGTTCGTACTCGTTTTCTTTGGCTTCGTTTTCTTTCTTTCTTGTTCGATTTCAGCTATTCATTCTATAAATTTTTGTTTTCTTATATGCAGATTTATTTTATTTCCACTGCTTCGGCTTTTCTTTCGCTCTCCTCAGATATTCTTCCGACGTTTTTATTTCTAGATCTATTTTATTTCCTCTAATTCCGCTTTTGCTTCGGTTTCCCGTTTGCTTGATTTTTTTTTTTTTTTTTCTATTCCATTCTCTTTCTTTTATCTCTTTGTGTTTTACTCTTCTGTTTCTTCTGCTTCTTCTTCTTCTTCTTCTTCTTCTTCATCTTCTTCTTCTTCTTCTTCTTCTTCTTCTTCTTCTTCTTCTTCTTCTTCTTCTTCTTCTTCTTCTTCTTCTTCTTCTTCTTCTTTTTCTTCTTTGCACCCCCCCCCCCCTTTTTTTTTCTCTTACATTCCTCTTTTCATCAAAATTTTCCTTGCTTAACATTTTTTTCTCTCCCGGTTGGAACCATGGAACGAAAAGTGAAAACAATAGAATTAGAAATTAATAAATGAATAATAATTAAAAAAGAAAAAAAAATACATATAACGATAAACTGGAACAACTTCGTTCAGGATTTTTTTTTTTTTTTTTTTTTTTTTTTTTTTTAAGAGAGAGAGAGAGATGAGGTAAAACGTTGATATGTTGTTATTCTTGGACACACACACATACATACACACACACACACACACACACACACACACACACACACATACACACGCACACACATACACACGCACACACATACAAACGCACACACACACACACACACACACACACACACACATGCAGATATATATACACTCCCTCCCTCCCTCCCTGTCTCTCTCTCTCTCTTCCTCCCTCCCTCCCTCCTGTCTCTCTCTCTCTCTCTCTCTCTCTCTCTCTCTCTCTCTCTCTCTCTCTCTCTCTCTCTCTCTCTCTCTCTCTCTCTCTAGTAATTTTCAATCAAGACGTGTCGTTACGGATAATCGTAGCGAGGTCAAAGGCGTTAACAATTACGATTTCTTTTTCAAAATTACTTTTCTATGTTTAGTTCATTATCTTCGGCAGTTGGACTTTTCTAACACGGACTTCAAAGGGCTTTTGGTTCACGTAATCTACTTCATATTTTCTTAGGTTCTTTGCTAAGATCGACAGACTCGTATGTAATTTACCTTTTTTAATCCTTTCGGTTTTAATATTTCTAACAATTCATTATCTTTCAATTCTAACCATTTCGAATTAGCGATAAAGTAGAAACGTTTCAAGTGGTCAGTCTTGCATCGTTTTTTGTTTATAAGGTTCATACAACGTGTCCGAAACTCAGGTTAAGTTTTATGATGATTGTGTAAGCAGGATTTGGTATAAACCCTTTCAACCTGCTTTTAGGATATTGTGAATGTTTTAATGTCGATTAGGGAATAGTACTATGCTTAAAGTGGCTAAAAGTAACTGAAAAATGGTGCATTGTGCAGAGGCTAATCGACGTGCATCTAGCAGGCTTGTCTCGTGAGTTTCTTTAACAAAGACGCACTAGAAAATTCACTATACATAGAGGGAGCGCTATCATATGCATATTTCATGCGATCTTAATCAATTGAATACATAGCTAGCACCACCCGCTTATGCTTTACCGACTACTTCCGTCTCGCTTTTATGAGATTTGTAGGTTTGTAGGGTAGGTTTCCATTAGTCGGTGAAATTAAAGCACCATGCAACAATACTCGTATAATTCTATGATAATTTTATGGTGATAAGAGCATTTAGAACAACCTTAGAAGAAAGGCAAGTTTTTTTTTTTTTTTTTTTTTTTTTTTT
>NC_061819.1:6551591-6559091 GCF_019202785.1 Penaeus chinensis | reverse complement strand
TGCTGTGTTGTCACGAGAGATGCATAGGCCATTAGTCACAGCTGTTCAGTTCTGAACTATCTGTCTTTGATGGTATATGTGTATATATATATGTGTGTGTGTGTGTGTGTGTGTGTGTGGGTGTGTGTGTGTGTGTGTGTGTGTGTGTGTATGTGTGTGTGTGTTTATACGGTATGTATATATATATATATATATATATATATATATATATATATATATATATATATATATATGTTCATATATAAATTAATATACATGTGTTTGTGTGTGTGTGTGTGTGTTTAAACACACACGCACAAACACACATATATATGTGTGTGTATTTATATATCTATCTATATATTTATATATATATATATAAAGTGTGTGTGTGTGTGTGTGTGTTTGTGTGTGTTCCTGTATGTCTGTGCCTGTGTTTCTGTGTCTATACATGTGTGTATATACATATTTTACATATATACATACATATAAATGTGTGTTTATACATATGTGTGTGTGTGTGTGTGACTAAAAATGTGTTTGAGAGAGAGAGAGAGAGAGAGAAAGGCAGACAGACAGACAGAGAGAGAGAGAGAAAGGCAGACAGACAGACAGAGAGAGAGTGACAGAGACAGAGAGCGAGAGAGAGAGAGAGAGTTGGATATGAATAAACATATACATACAAATAACACGAGAAGAAAATGGCGATTAGCATTAGCATCACAATGAAACGAAGACAAACCTTCAAGAACTGTCAGAAAAGCAGTAGGATATAACGGGAAACCAAAAGATTTTCCTACATTTACGAGACCTAATCACGTTAATTGGACAATAAACACTTGTTATCTCGTTTGAGAGTGTGTTACTCAGGGGATATTACTAGCGACTGTGGTCTTTAATTAGATCATTAGATTCTCTGTCACCCCTCTCTCTCTTTCTGTGTCTTGTTTTGTGTATTTGTTTGTCTGTCTGTCTGCCTTTGTTACTGTTTCTGTTTCTGGTTCTCTCTCTCTCTCTCTCTCTCTCTCTCTCTCTCTCTCTCTCTCTCTCTCTCTCTCTCTCTCTCTCTCTCTCTCTCTCTCTTGCCTTCTCTCTCCAGTTCCATCCCTCTATCTCTATTCATCATTTTTTTTTTTTTAATCTTACCAGCTATCTACTTATACATCTAACTTTGTTCGTCTCACCATACCCATAGCATAAAAGATTATCAAGGATATAAGAGCTATTTTTTACAGTTCATTGCCTTGAAGTAGAAATTAATATAGTTGAGGGTCACTGAAAGATCAAAGTACTTGGTAATAAGAAAAAAGTGCATTGTAATTATTGCCTCAAAACTTAGTATTATTTATAGTATAGGTCATTTTAACTGATGCTGAGGACCGATTTGCGAAGTGGAAACTAAGATGACCCAGCCAATTCATCATGGAGATTGGTTGGTGTAAACATATAGGAGACTGGCATATATTTTTCTGGTAAAATGCCATTTTATTTACGTTTATTTTGCCGATTTAACTACGCTCAAACACAGGTATTTTATGTATTACTTGTTCTGAATTTATTGTAAAGGTAGAAGTCATAGAGATGTGTTAAATGTGATAATTTAATCACAAATGAAATAACGTGATGATTTGTTTGTGGAATAAAGTTGAAGACCATTTTTATCACTTCAGCGGAAATTGTCTAAGTTGATGAGAAGGTTAATCTTGAATATTAATTCTGAGAATTGACATTGGTCGTTATATAAAATTAGGAATGATAATAAATAAAAGAGGTATCGAATGGAGAATCATATATAAAATATCAATGTATGAATATCGTGAGAATTATGGGAATGCAGTTACTTACTGATACATAAGTATATGTAGATATCCCTAGACATCAGTCATTTAGCATAAAAATAAGAAATTGATTCTATTTATTGTGTAGATAACGTGAAAGTACTTAGAGCTTAAATAAATTCCCATCTGATAAGACCGTAATAATACATATGATTAATTGGATCATGTTGTTACAAAAAATGTTATTTATTGTATATGAGACATGACTTTCTGTAGTCTCTGGCTTGCAGGTTATCGTAAGGCTTTAATACCATATATGTTTTTTAGCGGTGATGGTCTTTAGTTATTTCAACAAATGAAATATTAATAAATGCCTGACCATTTAATATGCTTATAATTATTATGCTTTTAAAACATAAATATACTTATGCTGTTTACTAACAGAATATGGATGCTAATATTGTAAACTTCTTTTTTTTTTTTTTTTTTTTGTCCGTTAATAAGATTAAACATATCCCATTACAAAAAAAAAAAAAAAAAAAGAATCTTATTATCCATATTAGTCCGCTCACAGAACACAGGGTTACCGAGGACGAGGTAAACAAGTCTCAAACGTTTTTTACGCCTTGCGTAGTATAACGAGATTTAGTACGTTTATCAGTAACAAATTCAGGCGCGGGACACCATTATTGTTTACGCACGTGTACATCTGCCTGTGTGTATGTGTGTACGTGTCTGTGTTTTTTGTGTGTGCGTGTGCTCTTTGGAATTTGAGAGCACTTCGACTGCTGTTTTATTTATATTATTTGAAAGAATAATATAAATGCCATGGGGAACTCATGCGGCATGGAAGTAATCTAATTGGCCAAAAAAAAAAAAAAAAATGAAATGAAATAAAACTATGAAAATTGTTATTTCATTCGTTTTAAGCATCACTTAGACGGAGAGGATGGAATGGAAGATATTAGTAAGAGTAAAAAAGAAAATGAAATAAAATAAAAATTCTTGCGTTCTGTTGGTTCTCGGTGAGGCGGTCATACGTTTCTTCATTTTATTTATTTTACAATGTTAAGGATAATAATTTTATCATTTATCATTACCATTATTATCGTCATCATAACTATCACTGTTATTATTATTATTGTTATTTTTCTTGTTGCCATCATTATTTCTATCAATATTATCATTATTACTTTATTTTTATCATGGTCATAATGATGATGATGATGATGATGATGATGATAACAATAATAATAATAACAATAACAATAATAATAATAATAAATAATTATAGCAAAAATAATTATAATAATGAAAATAATAATACAAATATTAATAATAATATAAATGATAATAATAATAATAATAATAATAATAATAATAATAATAATAATAATAATAATAATAGCCCCCCCGTGGTCTAGAAATACCGGGGTAACGTCCGGCGGGGAATAACCCTGTGTCACGGGCAGGCGAAGCGCTCTTGAGCCTTGGTTGGCAATCGCCTAGGGATGGTATCTCGATAAAAATACCGGTGGTTGTGTAACCTAAAAATCACTAAGCTTCTTATGAATGAAATGTCCAATCAAATTATTGAGAATAACGGCGTGAATGGGACTGGAACCCTAGGTGAAGGGCCCACGCCCGGCAGGGGTTTCTCGGCACAGCCGCGAGAACCTGGTCGTCATCCTGCTTCTGCTAGGAAGAAATGGAGTAAAGAAATCAACAAAGTCATAATGGAATGCTTCTATAGAATCCTTTTGATGAGAACGGTAAACCCATCAGAGGGTACAGACAACGCATGTTTAGGAAATGGAGGGAAAGAGGAATGTTTGAAACAACGTAGCAGCGAATATGTGATCAAGCAAGAACAATAAGGAAAAATAGATGGTTGACAGAACTTGAGTTGGAGGAAATAAAAAGAATGGTGGATGCTGAAGTTTTAGGAAATGAAGAAGAGCTGCTACAGGTAGATGAAGAAGAAAACAACAATGAAGGGTACGATGCAATTGAGAAGGCAAGAAATGGTGAGGAGCCAAGGCACGAAGTGGTTGAAAATTATGTAGAAACAGAGGAGAGATTGACAGAAGCAAGTGATGAAACAAAAGATAATGTGGAAAGGCTAAAAGTGATACTAGTAGAAGGAAAGAGAAGTGATGGAATCATGTTCAAAAAGTTAGATAGAAAAGCTCTCAAAATTCTGGTTGACAAAGTAAATGAAGCAATAAAGTACATGAAGTGCAGGAACATAACAGAAACAAGCAATCTGATCATAGCTGGAAGTGTATGGGTTGCAGAGAAATTTGGGTTGAAAACAGGCGCTCAACAGAAACGAAATGAACCGAGGTGGAAACGGAGAATAAAGGGTGATATAAGGAAATTGAGACATGATGTTAATTTGCTGGAAAGAGGGCTGAAAGGACAATTAGGTGCGAAGAAGACACAGAAAATCAAACAACTAAATGAAAAGTACAGGGTGAACAAAAAGAGGATAAAAACTGCCATAGAAGAATTAAAACAAAGAATGGCGGCAAAAAGTGGAAAACTGAAGAGATATGAAGACAGAATTGAACAGTTTAGGCAAAATAGGATGTTTGGTTTGAATCAGAAGAAGTTCTATGATGAACTTAACAAAAGTTCTAATTTTTCAAACGAGATACCGAATGTGGAAGAGTGTACAAAATTCTGGGGTGACATTTGGAGTGTGGAGAAGGAGCACAATAGAACTGCTGTATGGCTGAAAGAGTTGAAGAAAGAAATAGATCGTGATATGAAACACACGCAAGACACGGTGAAAATTAGCACAGTGAAAGTTAAAAAGCAAAGTAGGAAACTTCCGAATTGGAAAGCACCAGAACCAGATGGAGTACAGGGATATTGGCTAAAACACTTCACCGCTCTTCATGAAAGAATCGCATGCCAACTTGATGGTATGTTAACAGAAGAGGAGATCCTTTAATGGACAACACATAGTCGAACAGTGCTATGTCAAAAAGATCCACAGAAAGGTACAGCGGTTGATAATTATCGACCTATTACCTGCCTTCCATTAATGTGGAAACTTTTGACGGGCATTGTAGCAGATGAAATGTACCAATATCTAGAACAGAGCAATATATTACCGGGTGAACAGAAAGGATGTAGGCGAAGAAGTAGGGGCACCAAAGATCAACTGCTCATAGACAGAACCATTCTCAGAGATTGTAAGAAAAGGCTTACGAATCTGTCCATGTCTTGGATAGATTACCGAAAAGCCTATGATCTGGTCCCGCATAGTTGGATAAGCGAATGTATGGAGATGTTTGGAATAGCGGAGAATGTAAGGAACTTTTTTGGAAGAAGCATGAAACATTGGAAGATATCATTGACATCCAACAGGGAGGATCTTGGAGAGGTTTTTGTGAGGAGGGGGATTTTCCAGGGAGATGGTCTTTCGCCACTATTATTAGTCCTTAGCATAATACCGTTGTCACTGATATTACGGAAAGTGACAGCGGCTTATGAATGGGGAAAGAAGGAATACAAGGTCAACCATTTATTGTTTATGGACGACCTGAAGCTATACGCCAAGACTGAAGATCAGATGAGTGTGCTAGTTAGAACCGTTCACATGTTCAGCAATGATATTGACATGGAATTTGGGATGCGGTGTTTTGACATTGAAACGAGAAAAGATTGTTAGAAGTGAAGGAATTAAGCTAGCTGATGGACAAACAATGAAAGAGGTTCAGGAGGAAGGTTCCACTTATTTAGGTATTGTGGAATTAGATGAAATCAAAGAAGCTGAAATGAAAGATACAATTGGAAAGGAATACAAAAGAAGGTTAAGGTTGGTACTAAGATAGAAGTTGAATGGGAAAAATAAGGTGTCAGTGATCAACACATGGGCAGTGGCCATATTCCGGTATGGATCGGGAATAATACAATGGAGAGAAAACGAGCTTAAAGATTTAGACAGACAAACAAGGAAGACAATGACAATGTATGAAGCTTTCCATCCGAAGAGTGATGTTGACAGGCTGTATGTGAAAAGAAGAGATGGGGGAAGAGGTCTTATAAGTATAGAACGATGTGTCAAAGATGAAGAGAGTACTTTGAAAGTGTACGTGTCTAAATCTAAAGAGAAACTGTTAAAGGGTGTAGCAAAATTCGAGGGATTAAATTCAAGAGAACTGGAGGAGGTTAGAGATCTTAAGACAAGAAATGAAAACAAAGCGAAAGCTAGGTGGACTGGAAAGAGAATGCATGGACAGTTCGTCAGAGACTTAACAGATGATGTAGACAACAAGAAGACTTGGGGATGGTTGTCAGAATGCGATTTGAAGGTTGGTACTGAAGCCTTAATTTGTGCCACACAAGAACAATCGATCAGGACGAATTATGTGAAGTATCACATTGATAAAACGGCTGAAAGCCCCCTGTGTCGATTGTGTGGCCAAGCAGGTGAAAGTATTCAACACATAGTAAGTGCATGTGGGAAGTTAGCCCAAAAGGAGTACAAGAGGCGTCATGATAATGTAGCGAGAAAGATCCATTGGGATATATGCAAGAAAAGAGGACTGGAATGCAGTGAGAAATGGTATGAGCATGCCCCTGAAGGAGTTGTGGAGGGTGATGATGTAAAGTTGTTATGGGATGCAAATATCCAGTGAGATAATGTGATAGAGGCAAGAAGGCCAGATTTAGTCTTGGTAGAAAAGAAGGAACATACGGCAATTATCATTGACATAACAGTATGGGCGGATGCGAACGTGGCAGAGGAGAAGAAAAAAGTAGAAAAGTATCAAGATCTGAAAAGAGAAATAAAAAGACTTTGGAAACTGAAGAAAGTAGAAGTTGTCCCTGTTGCTGTTGGAGCTCTGGGATCTGTGACCAAAGGATTTGAGAAGAGGGTTGAAAAGCTTGGGATTCACTGCAACTTAGGAGTACTTCAAAAGACTGCGTTGTTGGGAACTGCCAGGATTTTGGAGATTTGAGAAAGAAAATGCTGGTAGCCCATGGTCATTTGTTATGGCCCGCCTATCAGCATAGAACTCGGCAATAAGAACAGCCAGACAAAAAGTGTGAAAAAATAAATAATAATAATAATAATAATAATAATAATAATGAGGTGGAGGAGGAGGAGGAAAGGAATAACAATAACAATGATATTTATGATAACAGCAATAACAAAAACAAAAACAAAAAACAATCATAATCAAATGAATGATGATGAAGAAAACAACGACAAAAATAACCATAAAAATGATAATTATAATTATGATGAAACCCTAATATGATTACGAAAATTATTATAGTAATGCTACTGTTTAAGTTGTTTGATAATAAAGCAACATTACGTGAGTAGGCCTACATTTTCACTTTGACCTACTGTTATAAAAAATAAATAATATATATAAAATTCTTTTAAAAATACACATACTGTTCCCCACATATTTCGTGCCTTAGCGTTTTTTTTTTTTTCATGACATTAATTCCATTTTTTTAATTTTTTATCCAAAGAATTAACTATAAGATACTGTAGTATCAACAATAAACAAAGCATTTCGAAAATAGTTTTAGCTAGCAGAGTTCTAAATTTTAGGACACACGAGATCAATTTCTTACCTTGCATGCAGGAGATTAATTTCTTTTCGTCTCTCTCTCTCTCTCTCTCTATCTATCTATCTATCTATCTATCTATCTATCTATCTATCTATCTATCTATCTATCTATATCTCTCTTCTCTCTCTCTCTCTCTCTC
>NC_061819.1:6539091-6544091 GCF_019202785.1 Penaeus chinensis | reverse complement strand
CGAATAGTGACAGTGGTAATTAATCCAATATGCCGGTAGTGTTTGAAAATAGACCGGTTCTATCTACGAATACCATACATTTACGGTGCACGCGCACGAGTCGCGTGTGTGTATGTGAGTGTGTGTGTGTGTGTGTGTGTGTGTGTGTGTGTGTGTGTGTGTGTGTGTGTGTGTGTGTGTTTGTGTGTGTGCTTGTTTGTGTTTTTGCGCGTTTATGTGTGCGTGTGTTTGTGTTTGAGCTTCTTTGTGTTTTTTCTGTGTTTGTGTGCGTGTGTCTGTTTGTCTGTGTGTGTGTGTGTGTGTTTAATGTGACATATTCATAATGACATAAATGCCTGCATACGTATTAATCCTGAAAACCTATTTAATTCCGTATTCTGAAATGCACGGAGCGAGGAGACAGCGAGAGAGCCCTCCAACGCAAGGGCGAGAACACTCGGGAGCCAAAGTGCACAAGCTAAATAAAGCAGGGGGCAGGGGAGGGAGGGGGAAAGGGGGGAGGGATCATGCAGAGTGCCCTTTGGTTTAGTGCTTCCGGAAACATCCCTGTTGCTTGCAAGCTACTGAATTAGCTAAGAGCATTAAAGCACTCAGGGTACATGTCTTCCTACAGCCAACAGGCAAGTGACAGCACTCAAAGCTGCGTCAGCTATACGAATGAAATGTATACAACTCCGAACCGTGCCAAACTTTATGGAAAATACTGATAAAATTAATTTGCTGAAATGGCTCACGGGACTTTTCATTTCAAATCAAACCGATGAAACCTAATTAAGGAAGCTCAGCTTGAGGTCATTCAGGTTAAAGCAGGCATTGCACAGTGGCAGGATATCTTGTTTATACTTTAGACAATGAGCTATTCAAATGAATAGATTTATACATACATGCCAGTGTGTTTATATATTCATACATACATACATATATATACATATGCATATACATATATATATATATACATATGCAGATGTGTATGTGTGTGTATGTGTGTGTGTGTGTGTCGGTATATGTGAGTGTGTGTGTGTAATATATATATATACATAAATATGTAGGTAGATAGATAGATAGACACATACAAACATACATATATGCACGCGCGCGCACACATACACACAAGCGCACACACACACAAACACACACACACACACACACACACACACACAAACACATACACACACGAGCGCGTGCACGCACACGCACATGCACACATACACACAGACATACATACACACACACACGCATATGTGTAGAAAGAGAGAAGGAGAGAGAGAGAGAAAGAGAGAGAGAGATTTCATTAGAATGCTCGACTGAATAAATATGTAGCACATCAAAGGAAAATTAACATACATGTAAACCCACTCTACACCAGCACAGTACTGCTCAAGGGAATATCAGCCTTAATCACATCGATTTATTTAGGATATTGTTTACCTCCCTAGTCGAGAGGTAGGCCTAAGAGCATCGTAAACATAGTATATCGAAGCTCTTTATCCTGCAAAACACGTTGTCGCTACATTGAAGTTCACTTTCTGTGTGTTACGCTTGTTACTGAAACCTGGGGTAGTTTCCCTTAGAGTGTAACACCTCTCCCTTAGAGTGTAATATTTCTATGTGCTTTGTTCTTCTGTATTTCATGTTAGGTGTAACACATAACACTACGAAATATAGGGCCCATGAGTATTTTCCTTGATACTGAAACTTGAGCTTCTTTATCTAGAGTATTGAAATATTTTTTTGTGACTTTCTTCCCTCGGTGTAAATGAAGAAGAACAATAAATACTCGTCTTTGAATGAATTGATCTATCTGGCCACCAGAATACCTATTATACACACATACACACACACACACATACACACACACTGACATATATATTTACATATATATGTGTGTATATATAGATAGATATAATAGGTATATATTTCATATATATATATATGTGTGTGTGTGTGTGTGTGTGTGTGTGTGTGTGTGTGTGTGTGTGTGTGTGTGTGTTAGCAGAACTAAAAAAAAACTACGACCTGCTCCTGCGACAGTACCATCGGGAGTGGTGGTCAGGGATGGCAATTTTTCGGAAGCGTCCTTTCGGTTGTTTTCTTTGATCAGAATCGGGGAGAATAAGGGACGATTCCTGGGGGAAACTAGTATATCACACAGTCAAAAGCTATGGAAACAAATATAAATTTATCTTAAATTTATTGTAACGAAATACCACCCACAACATGATAAACATTTAGATAACAAAAATAACAAAACTATAAAATATAGATACATATCTACAAATCCTAGAAAACAAATTATATGAGGGAAACCATATACTCGCATGGTATTATATCCTTCAGTTTCGCATAATCATTCAAACAAATAAGTGATGTTACTGTATCCAAATGTAGATTAGATTGCTCTTTCCTTCTGATTTGACTGAATTCAGAAAAGAGTATTTCTACATCAGTGTTGGATGTTGGAAGGGCTAGAACTTCAAAGGCAATATGCACGAGGCATTCATATTTTAGTTTGCCCATGGTATCCTTGATGGATAAAACATATTCGTAAAATGTTTCTACCTCACACTGTGGACTCTTTTATTGCTCTGGGAAGGTCTCCCAGGCAATATCTCGCTATTGGTATGCAGCCAGTGCCTGCATATCAGCTGCGTTAAAGATGGGACAGCAGGTCTCAGATTCGTATCTGTTATGTTTTCCGGTTGTAAATATGTAGCCATTAACCATAATTATTTAGGTTGTACCTTTTTCTAATCTGTACACACTGTTATTTAAGAAAGTTCTACAGGTGGTTTTATTTCAGTGACCAACTTGGGTTTTTTGTATTTTGGTGTTTGGAAGAGGCTGAGGACATCCTCCCCTAGGTAAATTTGGTTAATTGGTATATGGATTTCTAGGTCTAAAGGGTCTTTTTCATGGAGTTTCAGTTTCTGCAATATTGATGCCTGGCAGAAATAATTTATTAGCTTCATATATAATTTTTATACTATGTCTTAGACCAAATTAAGTGTTGGTCCTTAGGCCTGAAACACCAAATTTACGCCATTGAGATGTGGTAAAATAAGGAAGATGTATACATTTCTTACTAATTCCTCGAAGGTTCTTCAGTTGTTTTGCTGGTACATAAATGTATGCTGTGAGTTACACACCTAAGTATGGTGATATCAGGCATATGGACCTTCAATCTGCTGCTCAGAGAATTTAGAGCACCCATGGCATTGGATGCCCATCAGCAGCAAAGCCGACCATATTGGTTCGAAGGAGCTGGTAGAAATTCAGGCTTATTATTATGAGTTACATAGAGAGTCTCCAGAAGACCGACCCATCATTCCCCTCACACAAATTGATGATGTCTAGCCTGGCCGTCTTAATTCTAATGTTTTCTTTGTCAAAATACTTGACAATTAAGGCACATGCTTTATCAGTGGTGCAGTATGTCGTCTCATTGATAATTAAAGTGAATTTATTATTTTGTAACTTGTTTGCCAATTTTTGACATTTTCCTGTTCAACTCCAGGAGGTCATTGTAAAGACTGAAAAAATTGAAAAATGAATACTTAAACAGAAATGCCAGAGTATATGAAACAAAAACATATATTTTGTGGTAAAAATTGCATTTGAATTCTTAAATTTCTCCATTCTGTATATACACTTTACTATCAGTACAATACTTTAATTTGGAATGTATATTACCTGAACGGCAAGTTGTGCGCCGCTAAAAACAGAATGAAGAGCAGTGTTGTATGCTGAACAGCAGCTGTGCCAGGGTGACCCTTGAGGGTGGCACTCTCTTGCCTGCGGCTGGTTGCCTGCTGCCTCTCCTCCAGTGGTTATGGCATATTTATTGAAAGAATCAATGACTGATATTTTAAAAATGTTTTGGTATATATGCGCGTGTTATGTGTATTGCATTGCATGCTCGCACAGAGTATTGCGTATAGAACGACATAGAATATTACCATAGTAATCTTTACTGCAAGTGGTGTCCAGGTGGCAATTACTGAGAGGAATGCTTGTTAGCCTACCTACCCTCCTGTATAATTGCGGTGCTGGCACGGCGTATAATTTTTGTGTTAATTAATCATTTATACACTTGTACAGATTAATGACAAATGTATTGTCATTTGTATGAATTACGTGTCGTATAAACACGCCGCTGTATTTTTGATAAGTGTACTTGCAGCCATTGACAGTCATTAAGCCAATGCATGGCAACGCTGGTGTGTGCATACGCCAGTTGAGTGCGTAAGCAGGGACGGTTGGGCTGGTGTAGGACAAGGACCTGTGGCGTGTGTGTGAGGTGCCCCTCGGATGATGCTGTTCTTTTAAATATTTGAGTGCAGTCAAAAGTTATTTATTTATGTCGGGTTTTCTGTTTATCACTTGTTCTATGTTGATTTGTTATACACTATTTCCAAATTACTAATGCTTTTAAATAAATTGTATTGTTCACGTTATGGTTTGCGTGTAATTTCTACCCTTCACTCCTCTCCATACGAAATATATAAAGAGCTATTTATCTAAATTTATGAAATGCATTGAATATGGCTGCCTTAATTGAATTACATTGCGTGTACATGTGCGTGTTTGCGCGTAGATAAAAAACAAACTATTTGCTGTGTAAGTTATAGAGTATAAGCCTGATTTACCTGGCAGTATGCCCTGGTGGTGTCGTCTGGCACTCTTGACAGCCAAGATTTGAGGAGGGCATTGGAATATTATATATATATATATATATATATATATATATATATATATATATATATATGTATATATATATATATATATGCATATATATACATATATACATACATATATATACATAAATATACATATATATATATATATATGTGTGAGTGTGTGAGTGTGTGTGTGTGTGTGTATATATATGCATATATATGTATATATATATATATATATATATATATATATATATATATATATATACATATATATATATATATATATGTGTGTGTGTGTGTGTGTGTGTGTGTGTGTGTGTG
>NC_061819.1:6524091-6526591 GCF_019202785.1 Penaeus chinensis | reverse complement strand
ACGAGGAAGTCAGTAATTCAGGAATAGAGTTTGAGCCTTTTTTCTCGTCCTTTTAACAGAAGAGAGAAAGAGAATGAATCAAAGAATAGCTGTGTTTGCTGACGAAGGACGTGATAATGGTGATAAAGATGACAATAGTACTGATGGTAATAGTAATGATAATGAGAACAATGATAATGGTACTTATAATGATATTGAAAATAATATTGGTTATATTAATAATAATAATAATAATAATAATAATAATAATAACAATAATAATAATAATAATAATAATAAGTCTATACGCTTTAACTTATCACAAAAAAAGTGTGTCTGCGATGTTGTATACTGCATGTGCAGGCTCATATGTGTGTGTAAAAGTCAACCATATCTGAAGCTTTGTAAAACTGCTGTTAACCAGTTATTTCAGTATCTGGAGAAGAAAACTGCAGAAACAATAAAGCAACTTCTAGACGCAGAAAAAACATATTGGATAATCTATAGAAGAGTAGAGACTGATAACGTTTATCTGGACAACCCCGATTGACGTAAACATCGACCCACAACAATTCCTTACGACAGTCACGTATTCCTGATCAGTTTTCTCTATTGACAGTCTTATTTCCGTTTTATTTTCAGATACGAAAGCAAAATCATATTGCCGATAGGATTAATAAGATCCGTTGTTCGAATGCTTTTGAAAATAAATAACAAATTATATAAAAGAACAAGAAGTTTATCTGAACAACTACAATTTGGGTAAAAATCGACCCACACTTCCTTATGACAGTCACGTATTCCTGACCAGTTTTCTCCATTGATATTTCACCGCCTTTTGTTCGAACTTTTTTTTTCTTTTTCTTTTTCTTTTTTTTCTTTTTTTTGAAATGGGTAACAAACTATAACAAGAAAGCGAAGTAAGCCAATCATTCCACACTGAAATGGGAGCCCTACGACCTTCACCTGAGCGCTCTCCTGTCTTGCCAGACTCCCTCCGGAATTCCCAACGACATTGATGTATTCCCAAGCAACGCCTACAGCTCTCTCTCTCTCTCGCGCTCTCGCTTTCTCTGTCTGTTTGTCTCTGTCTTCATTCCCTCCCCGCCACCCGCTTTCTCGCTTTCTCGCTCTCTCTCTTTCGTTCGTTTTCTCTTCGTCTCGCTCTCTCTCTCTCTCTCTCTCTCTCTCTCTCTCTCTCTCTCTCTCTCTCTCTCTCTCTCTCTCTCTCTCTCTCTCTCTCTCACGCTTTCTCTCTCTCTTCTTTCCCCCTATCTCTCTTCCCCCCTATCTCAACCCCCCTCCATCTTTCTCTTCTCTCCGCCCCCGCCCCCCTCTCTTTTTTTTTCTACCTTGTCATTTTTATAATCGAAAATCGCCGACTGGACGTGTTATAGACGTTTCTGAAGCGTACGATTCAATAATTCCTGGTTCTCGGTTTACACAGTAAGCTCCACGAGAAGGCAGGAACGTAATGATGTTATTCGATTAATATGAATTTAGGCTGGCACTGGGCCCTAGGATTGGACAGTGGGCTTACAAGGGGCTTTGAACCTGATTGAGAGAAGTGTCAAGGGGCTTAGGTATCGAAAGTAGGAACAGTTTTTAAGGCCGGGATGGTTGTTACCAGAGAGAGTGTAAGTAAAAGGCGTCTCAAGTATTTTTATTTTTTTTTTATTTTTTTTTAGAGCAGGGACCTGTCAAAAGTCTTCAGCGACGGGAAAGTCAACTATCGAGGGGACTGTAAGTGACTGGGAAGGGAAAGTTGGTGTCAGGGGAATTTAGTGCTGCGAGAGGCCGCGTCAAGCTTTTTTTTATATATATATATATAAGAAAAGGTAGGTTTGGAAACTGCCACAAGGTCTTCGGGGGGAAAGGATGGGAAGGTAGCTGTCAAGGGACTCTGAGACCGCCACGTTTCAAGTTAGTAATCGATGCAAGAGCGAGTCGAAGGAGGCGCCACTCTGCACGCGCGAGTGACTCATTACTTGGCTTCCCTCCCGAGTTAAGAGTTTGAACAAGAGCTGAAGCGTTTTAAAGATCGCGCAGCTCTTGGAGCCTATTCTCACTCCTGAGGGAGAGAGGGGAACACAAGATGGAAAAGAAGAAGAAAAGACATGAAAAGAGAAGAAGGAAAATAAAGAAAAAAATTAGAAAAGGGAGATGACTAGAAAAGAAAAAAAAAAGAACGAGTGAAAATGGAGAATAAAAAAGATTAAGCAAAGAGAAACAGGAAACCTAGTTTAGCTCTGAAGTTACTCAGCTTCCGAATAAGCCGCCGGCGGGAAATGTAATTCTCACTTATAGAGAAAGTCCGAGATAAAGTTAAGCATTCGGGCTCCTTCAACGGGCTCCTCTCTGCATCCGAGGCAGGTGATGAGGCAGCTGATTAGAGAGGGAAATTCTTCATTTTCCCGCGCCCATACTTTGTGCCAAATCTTTCTTTCTTTTCCTTTAAATGTGCGTGTGGGTGTATTGTAATACGCTCGTCCATATACGTCTATGTATTTCAGATTTTCTT
>NC_061819.1:6494091-6501591 GCF_019202785.1 Penaeus chinensis | reverse complement strand
ATATATATATATATCATATACATATATTATATATATATATATGTAAATATATTATATATATATATTATTTATATATATTATATATATATTATATATATATTATATATATATATATATTATATATATATTATATATATACATTATATATATATATATCATATATTATATGAATATTATATATATGTTATATATGTTATAAATATTATATATATTATATATATTATATATATTATATATATCATATATATTATATATATATCATATATATTATTTGTATATTTGTTATATTTATTATATATATATATATATTATATATATGTGTGTGTGTATATTATATATATATATATATCATTTATATATATTGTATATATTATATATATTATATATATATTGTATACATATTATATATACATTATATATATATATTATATATTATATATACACGCGTGTGGTATATTCTAAAATCAGTTAATAATTTGCAGTTTACATGATTAATCACAATTAATAAGTTTTAACGGTCACATGTTTTAAGATATCTGATTATCGTAATACAACGAAATACTGACGGAGAACCAATGGAAGGAGCATCGCTTGAAGAGCCGCGGTTGCACCTCTAAAAGGTTGGGGGATGGGGGATGGGGGATGGGGGATGGGGGATGGGGGGGTCACAGTTTGAAGGGAAGAGTCGAAACGAAACTTCCAGAAGGGCCGAGAAGCACCCCTGAGCGGCCAAGGGTTTCTTTATGGTTTGCGTAGTTTAGCTTCTTTCTTTCTTTCTTTGTTGGATTTCTTGGCTATCAACCAGCGGCATGTGGCCAAGGTTATTAAGCCAATGGATCCTATTTATTCTTTCAATCTATATAAGGTCATAAAGTTTTGTCTCCCTTAAAAAAGTGATTACTTTACTGATGATCTTTTCGTCATCTGATAGAAGATTTGATGTTGTTAAATCTTTATTTTTTAATCTAAAGTAATTTATTATTTTGTTTCGTTGGTTATTAAAGTTTTGACATGCTATTAGGATGTGGTCAATGGTCATGTTGGAGGAGCATGTCTGGCACTGTGGAGGGTATTTTTTTTCTATGTAGGGAGTGAGGTGGGTAAGTCTTGAGGCGTTGACCCTAAGGCGGGCCAACACCACCTCCTCCCTTCTATCTTTCCTGTGGGATGTGTCCCACAGTTCTATATTTTGTCTAATTTTGTGTGTGAGTTGGAGGTTGGTCCACTCACTTTGCCACAGGAGATGTATTTTTGCTTTTATAAGAGACACAAAACACCTGAGATCTGTACGAACTATGGTAGTGTCCAGATCGCCAGTTGACCCGGCTAGTTTGTCAGCCTGTTCATTACCATGGATACCAGAGTGACCTGGTACCCATATCAGTTTGATTGATTTGTTGGCACCGTGTAACTTACGAATGATATTACCCAGCAGTTCATTTTTAGTGGTTTCTAAGGATTTAATAGCTTTAAGTGAACTTAATGAATCTGAAAAAATGACTATTCTATCGTGGGTCGTCGATAGTGCAAAATCTATGGCTTTATCAATGGCAAATAGTTCAGCAAGAAAAATCGATGTATGATTCGGCAATCTAAACTTTAGGTCACATTCAGTCGACCATACACCCGCACCTACACACTCATCTGTCTTGGAGCCGTCGGTATATATATGAAAAAAGGAAAGATGTTTAATAAGGATCTCTCTGAACCTCTGGCGTACCTCACCCTCCGGCGCCATGGCCTTGGCTGATGGAAGCCAGGCTTCCATGATAGAAAAATTGGGGGTTTCCCATGGCGCTATATTTGACTGAACCAGGGTATCGATGGTAGAGAGATCTATACCGACTTTCTCGACGAGGTCGTGGAGTCTCGTGGCAAAGGGCCTAATGCCTCCATTGCCATTAGGGTGGCTCGGGTCTCGAGCCACCTTTGCGGCATAGGTCAGTGCTAACTGGCCGCGTCTGAGTCGGAGGGGAGGTACTCCTGACTCCACCTCAAGACGCTCGATCCGAGTACATTTTAGGGCTCCAAGACACACACGCAAACAAGCATTCTGAACAGCATCCAAACCTTTCAAACTTGTTTTCGATGCCGAGCCATACACGATTGACCCATAATCTACTTTAGACCTAATCAGGGCTTTATATTCCATTAGCAAAGACTGTCTATCAGCTCCCCATTTATTACCAGAAATGCACTTTAATAAATTTAGTGCTCTTTGACATTTATTTTTTAACTGACCAATGTGGTCTTTCCAATTGAGTCTACTATCAAAAAGTAGCCCAAGAAATCTTGCAGAATTTTGAATAGGTATTGGGTGGTTGTCTAGAGTTAGCCTGATGTTCGGCTTCCTCCTATGTGAAAAAATTACCCCAATACTCTTTCTAATGGAAAACTTAAAACCCCACTGGAGGCCCCAGTTATGAATCATATCCAGTGCCAATTGGATGCGATTTGCTGAGAATTCTGCATTATTGCTGGAATGCCATAATGCACAATCATCAGCGTACAGTGAGTATTTAAGATTCCGAGGAGGAGCTGGTAAGATGTCATTGATCATACATAGAAATAGAGTTGGTGACAAGACACTTCCTTGTGGGACCCCGTTTGCCTGGACAAAAATGTCCGAAAAAGTGACATTGTCAGAAAACAATTTGACAGAAAACGTTCTGTCAGAAATGAAATTTTGTATAAAACAAGGCAAGTTTCCACGTAATCCGAAAGCATAAAGTTTTCTGAGTAGGCCATATCGCCATGTCATGTCGTAGGCTTTTTCTATATCTAAAAATACTGAAATCAAAAAATCTTTTTTGGCAATTGCCTCTTGAATATGACTGTCCAGCTTTACTAGTTGATCGAGAGTTTGGCGTCCCTTTCGGAAGCCGCACTGCTCGTCAACTAGCAAATTACTGGAATTTAGAAAATGCAATAGCCTACTGTTAACAATTCGTTCCATGACCTTGCATAAGCAACTTGTCAACGCAATTGGGCGGTAGGAGATGGCAAATCTGGGATTACCCCCTCCTTTCAATATGGGAATGATGTGGGCGAAGTGCCATGAGTTTGGAAAAGTGTGGCTTTTCCAAATTTCATTGTACACTTCTAGCAACTTAATCATGTCATCATGATTAAGATGCTTTATCATCTCATATCGAATCTCATCGGGGCCTGGGGATGTTCCTCTACAGGCTTCTAGGGCTCGGACAAGCTCATCTATTGTTAGATCTTTATTGTAATCAAAATCATCTCCTGTGGCAAAGTGAATTGGTTGCAGCTCAGCCGCTTCCTTGATGGGCAGGAATGCGTGATGGTAGTTTGCTGAGCTGCTTGTATGAGAGAACTGCCTGGCGAGTGCATTAGCAATGTCTCTAGGTGAATCGATGTTATTTCCCTCTTCAATGATGTTATTGATTTTGAAAGATGTTTTTTTCTTATTGATTTTATTGATTGTGGACCAAACCTCTGATATTTTGGTATTGCTATTTATTGTAGAGACAAAGCTCCGCCAGGAGTCTCTTTTTGCTTGTCTTATTACTCTACGAGCCCTAGCTCTTGCTTGTTTGTAGTTGCAAAAGTTCTCATTTGTGATGTTTTTTTGGAAAAGCCTGTAGGCCTTATTGCGTCGGCACAGCGCCCTGCGGCAATCTGGTGTCCACCATGGAACTCTATGCTTAACGCTATCTGTCGAAGTTTTAGGAATGGATAGCAAAGCTGCTTCTATAATCGAATTCTGAATATTGCTTACTTTATCATCAATGGTTTCTCCAACAAGTTCGAGCTTGACGCTCCTTGTGAAGGCGACCCAGTCTGCTTTTTTTACGTTAAATTTTGGCGCTGAAGGCGTTCTCACTGTGTCGCATGAGTATTTAATCAAGATAGGAAGATGATCGCTTCCCAACGAGTCGTCAATGGTGTGCCACAGGCACTTGGCTGCTACTGATGATGAGACCAGTGATATGTCTATAAAGCTCAAATTCCCGGTATTATCGTCCACCCGCGTGGGACTACCATCATTCAGAAGGACTAGATCAGACTCGTTAATCAACTTAACTACTTGCTCACCTCTACCATCCACCCGTAGGGAACCCCATAACGTATGATGAGCATTAAAATCACCTAAAATTACTTTATTTTGTGGCAGACGTTCCTGAAGAGCAAAAAGCTCATCATAGATTATCACTTTATCAGGCGGACAGTAAACTGAACATATAGCCAGATACGTGCCATTAATTTTTACTTTGCATGCGACAAACTCCAAAGTAGAATCAATAGTCACTTCTGTAAAAGGGAGGCTTTGGTGGATGTACATGGCGACTCCGCCTCCACCCCTACCCTCACGATCCTTCCGACATAAATGGTAGTTCCTGAGCGATACGACCTCGTCCGAGACGAGGTTTGTCAAATGAGTTTCTTGGAGAACGATAATATCGGGAGCATAGGACGAGGCTAATAATTTAAGGTCATTTACTTTAGATCTAATACTTCGACAGTTCCATTGTATAATGGTTGACGCGATGATTACGTTTTATGGGGTTTGGAAGTGCCTTGTCCACCAGTTTTTATTTTCTTTTTATGGGAGGGAGGCGCCTCCTCTCCCTCGCTTCCCGGGGACCTCTCACGGGATGGTTTGGAGACAGAAGCCTCCATGTCCTGCACCTCCTGGCGAGGGAGACGATTGACAGACTGCGACCTGCTTCTCTCTCGAGAAACCGATCGCGAGCCAGACGAAGTCCTCACAGGAGTAGCCCGGACGGGAAGGTGCGCTCCGGACTGTGATTCGGTATCTTCCTCCTTATGATGTTTTGGCTGGGTTGATGCAGCCATTTGGTCGACCAATTTTGTCAGTTGATATACTTTAATGTTTAGTTCTTTAACGGTTTGTTTAAGTTCAGCAATTTCCTTATCCTTGGCTGCAAGCTGCTGACTGACATCACTTGCACTAGGGGTGTTGCTAGTTACTGCTGCAGCATAGGAAGTATCAGGTTTGTGTGTCAAACTTTCCACTTTCCTCTTAGCTTCAGTATAACTAACTTCATGCTTTCTCATATATGCCAATGTTTCAGTCTCCTTCTTCAGGATGCTGCACTCGGCAGATCCTGAATGATGGGGACCTTCACAGTTAGCACATTTGGAAATTTTGCTAGTACATGTGATGGTGTCATGGGCCTCAGCACATTTACGGCAAGTGAATTTAGAAGAATCTTTGTCAATACATCTTAATGAGGTGTGTCCGAATTTTTGGCATCTATTACAATGCATTGGCTTTTGGACATAAGGTCTTACTTGAACACGTTCATAACCGACATTGACATATTCTGGGATTTTATTCAAAGCAAAGGTCAAAAAACACAGTCCAGTTTTCGTTCGTACATTCCCGTCCTTCTTGGTCATACAATGAACGTCCACTACGTCTTGGTCCTTCATGCTCTCAAGAATTTCACTTTCTTCCATCGTCCTCAAATCCCTGTGAAAGATTACTTCCTTACAGGTATTTGGGCCAATAGGAATAGTTACTTTAACTCGAAGATCATGAATTTGCGTCAGCTTAAGTAAATCCTTAATCTGGGAGTTGTATTGTACTTTTACAAGGAGGCTTCCATCTCGCAATTTTTTTACAAAATCAAAATCGCCGTCCACTTGACCATCAAGGACCTTTTTGATGATAAAGGGGTTTACGTTCATAAGCGACTGATTTTCGTTCACGCATTTTACATTCGCGAACCTTGCATTCTGGGTGGGGATTTTGAAAATTGGTCGTCTCGTCTTGTCATTAGTGGGGGTACCATTGTTCGTTGTCAGAGAGTGGTCATGAGTCGCCCCCCCTCCTTGAGGAGGAGAAGGGGTAGCCGGGGAGTCATTCATTCTGGGTATCGGACCAGGTCCGACCCCTCTGCTCAAAGTCGTAGTCCTGAAGGGACAAAAAACCTCTTAACTGTTGTTATCAACCTAACTGCAATAGCTAAGAGAGTAGATCAGTATTTCGTCCTCTACCCCCTCAGTGGAAGCCTGGTTGCGTTCTCCAGTACCACAGAGGGATCGAGTTATGTGTGGGACACTTCCTTACCGCCGAACTTGCCTAGGCGAAGGACGGTAATTCAATGCCCACCCCCCAAGCGAATACGGGAGTTCCGAGGAACTCCGGTAGGCTCAGGAAAGTCACATTATAAAGGAAAAGATTTCAGGACCAAAGAAAAAGTGCGCCCAAATGACGCCCCAGACTACTGGGCCTCCCTACCCAGGGGTCAAAGCCACAAGGGCTACCCTGGTGTAGAAGAGAGCTGCGGGTCTGGGGTGGGGTGCTGACTACTACTACTGTAGCCTCGTGTCACCTGCAAAGCAAGAGCACTGAAGGTGCTGGCAAAGCACAACAAATGTTCTGCAATTTACAGGATTTTACTTTACTCCAATTTACGTTAAGAAAAAACTCAGAAACAATAATGTCAGGCGAGACGAGAGGCCCCGGGCTCCAGGGTAGCTCAAGTGGCGCAAGACTTATTACTTATTGTTGCTGCGTTTAAACAAGGTGTTGCCTCATCAAGAGTTCGAACACGAGTGTTTAGCTTCGCCCGGGCCTTCTTAATTAGGCCATGGGGTATTCACTTGGAAACCCAATGTAGCATGACTGAGGAGGCGCATCACCGAAAGGTAGCACCCTTCGAATGGTTATTGAAAGGGTCTAAGATACGCTTGCGCTTGATTCAGCTGGCCATAAACCGACATTACTGGATTCATCTACTACGGCTGCTGCGACAGTGTTTAATGTGTCGTCGACTGCTACAGTACTGTACTTTTAGTAATTAGTACTCTGTGATTCCGGTGATGCAAACTATGTATCATCACACTGACCAGTGTGGAATCTACTAGCTTTCATTATTGCTATCGTATTATAGTCTACTGGTACTTTGAACATTATCCTCTTGCACTCAATAATGTAAGGAACAGGCAAAGACTGGACTAATAGAAATGAAAGGTTTTATAATAGCTCCATAAAATGCCTTGTTTTATATTAAAGGTAGTTTGTAAACAGGCATGTCTTAGCTCTTCTTTACTTTTGTGTGTGTGTGCGTGCGTGCGCGTGTGCGTGTGTGTGTGTGTGTGTGTGTGTGTGTGTGTGTGTGTGCGTGTGTGTGTGTGTGCCTGTGTATATCTGTCTGTCTGTATGTATATGTATATGTGCATATATATATATATATATATATATATATATATATATATATATATATCGCAAAAACAGACACACACACAATCACATATATATCTATCTATATATACATATATATTCATATACATGTATGTGTGTATGTGTGCATACAGACACACACACACACACACACACACACACACACACACATATATATACATATATATGTGTATATGTGTATATGGGTGTGTGTGTGTGTGTTTATGCATTTCTATGCCATTGATAATTTACTTTATTCGAATGTGACAATATTTCATCACAATATATATTTTCATTCACACTATGGAATTCCATTCAGT
>NC_061819.1:6484091-6489091 GCF_019202785.1 Penaeus chinensis | reverse complement strand
AAGAAATCAAAGGGCCGCTACATACAGGTCAGGTAATTGTAAATGGATATATTTTGACTTTATGTGTAGAGGGTTCAGTTTTGAGTTTGCTCATCTGTATATTAATTGAAAGGATAAGAGAAACAGGAAACTTTAAACATAAAGACAGTAAATGATAACAATGTGTTATTTGATAAGTATATGTTTACGAGAACGCGCATATATATAACCTTAACACTATATTTTTTCCCCCTTTTTTCGATGATAGTAAAAAAAATATATTTTTCCTGCAGAATCCTATGCAAGATAATGGAACTCCTCTGACCTCAATCCATGACGTCACAGCGAATCAACCTTCAGACAGCAGCATTCACAATGAGAATGAGCCCACGTATAAACGCCAACTCCGATATGCCAAACAGGTATTTGTACATATTCCGTACTGTTGTTCCACTGCCTGAACCGGTAAAGGCTGCTGGCTGCTCTAAAATAATGTACACAAGCACGTGTACATATACGCCTGTGAATCGAGTATGTGCGTGTGTTTCAATAAATAGATAAATGTGTAAATAAAGATATATATATAAATGAATAATATACATCCATACGTTCATACATACATACATGCATACATTCCATTATACACACACACACACACACACACACACACACACACACACACACACACACACGCACACAAACACAGATATATATATATATATATATATATATATATATATATATATATATACATATTTCGTTCTCTCTTTTTTTTACAAGTTACTGATGCTTTTCCTCGTGACACAAGGACACGTGAACTTGGGGATGATTGTTTCATGGTCCAACTCCCTCGTGTCAGACATTCTGGTTGATAACTCCACTCTCTTCGGGAATCAGATTGCGTTCGCTCCCTGGGAGATGGACATGACAGGTACGACGCTTGTGTTTCATAGAATTTCGGTTTGTATGCTCGTGTATGTTTCTTTTTTTTTCTGGGGTGTAGGGGGCACGAGAAAATACGCATATTTACATATGCAGATGTGTGTGTGAGTGTGTGTGTGTGTGTGTGTGTGTGTGTGTGTGTGTGTGTGTGTGTGTGTGTGTGTGTGTGTGTGTGTGTGTGTGTGTGTGTGTGAGTGAATATATATATATATATATATATATATATATATGTGTGTGTGTGTGTGTGTGTGTGTGTGTGTGTATTTTATATGTATATACACATTTATATACATAAATAAATACATACACACACATATATATAAATATACATGTGTGTGTGTGTGTGTGTGTACGTGTATGCATACATATTTTTGTGTATAAATGTGTGTATATATACATGTTTGCGTGCGTTTGTGTGTGTGTGTGTGTGTGTGTGGCTATGTACGTATGTGTGTGTATATATATATATATATATATATATATATATATATATATATGACTGTCGCGATGGTCCAGGAGAATGAATGGCTGTAAAAATATATATATATATATATATTTATATTATTATATATTATTGATTTATTTGTGTATACACATACATACATACATACATACCCACGCATATATATATATGTGTGTGTGTGTGTGTGTGTGTGTGTGTGTGTGTGTGTGTGTGTGTGTGTGTGTGTGTGTGTGTGTGTGGTTGTGCTTGTGTGTGTGGCTGGACAGACATACATACACATGCATAAAAAGATCAATAGATAAACATTAGACAAACAGACAGGTAGATAAGCCCACAAATGCCCAATTTCTTCCAGGCAGCCTGCTCTTCATCGGCACAGCTTCCACCTTCCCCTTCGCCGGGTGGCTGGTCGCGAAGGCAGGTCGTCGTCGGCCGATGATGCTGACCTGCGTACCGGGAGTCGTCGGCTGGGCCTTCTGCGGCCTCGCCTCCGACCAAAGACTGGTTCTTGTCGGCAGGTTGGTGAACAATGTGTTAGGTCCTGAGTTTAACTTGTTCAAATGTAACATATATTTGTGTTCATGTCAGGTTTTGAAATAAAAGTTATTGACTAAAGTTTTGGAAAATGTTTTGAAGTAACTTTGCATATAATTTTTTTTTTCTCGATAGATGGGAACATATCTGAGAGTTAGGGAGAGACGGGGTCAGTCAAAACGATTTTTCTATGATGGTCTGATTACTTTTGTGAGCATCTCTTTTCCAGCAAAACACAGGGACGTTGTAACACCTTCAAAGAAAGAGGTTGTGGATAATATGCCCTTAATTCTATTCTCTTTGTCTTCGTTTATAGAGGATTTTTTTCTTGTTTGGTTCCTTTTTTGGTTACTTATATTGCCTTAGTTTATATCCAGATCATACTCTTCAACATTTTCGTTGAATTCTATGCATTCGAATAAGCTTGTTATTAATGTTTCGTCAGCTGCCCTGCGCTTTACTTTTGTTTTATTCTATATGTTTTTTATCTATCTTTTTATCTTAATATTATTTTTTTACGTTTTTGTGTTAGAATGGTATCCCAAAAAACAGATCCGTGTTTTGTTTCTCCATCAGCAAAGGTCACTGTCCCATATCTTTCATTAAGTTCATTATATTCGTTAGTCCTAACTGCCGTTACTTTATACGTACGTTTCGTCCTTACCACTCAGTGTCATGTATTTATTTAATGTATATAACTAATTCCGTATATAACTACAATTCCCCTACAGATATTTCCAAGGTGTGAGCGGCGCCATCCTTGGATCTGCAGTCCGAACTTACCTGGTGGAGGTGGCTGACACAGGCATCCGCGGCGCCGCCAGCATGCTCCCTGAGGTCATGAAGGGTCTGGGGGCCATCGCCATCATCGCCGCCGGTATGCTCATGCCCTGGTACTTCCTGGCCTTCATGTGCGGGGCGCAGTTTCTCTTTTACAGCTGCCTTATCGTCCCCTTCTTACCCGAGAGCCCAACCTACCTGGCTGTCACGGGCAAGGAAGAAGAGGCGCGTCAGGTTCTCCGTCGACTTAGAGGCCCGGCGGTCAAGCTCGACAAAGAAATTCAAAAGCTGAAGGAAGAGAATCGCTTTTCCTCCAACGACAGCTCCATCTGGACAGTCTTCTCGGATTCCCAAGTTGTGAAACGCATTCTAATCATAACTGGACTTTTCTTCATCACTAACTTCAGCGGGAGCGAAGTGATCCGAGTCAATGCCACGAGAATGCTGCAAGAGTCAGGTCTAGCCATGGACGGGGAAATGAGTACCATCGTCGTGTTTTCAGTCTTGCTGTGCGGAAATATCGCCGGCTTTTTCCTCATTGACCGGCCTGGGACGTCGGTGGAGCGTGGTGTTCTCCTTGATCCTCGTGGTGATCGCCCACGCTGCCATGGGCGTCTACGTGTATTTCGACGAAGCGGCTGATGTATTCACTACGGTTAACGTCGTGACACTGGAGTCTGGCAATGTAACCAGCCGTTTGAATGAATATTTAACAGGTCAAAGGTATATACAATATTTTCTTTTATTGATTATATTACTGTAAACACAATTCAAAAATTCTTAATAAGTTAACATTAATATTGGTTAACAGTTCCAAGCATTATATAATGTTAGACAAGCTATTATCATACTTAACGTCCAGTAAAGTCGGGTAATGATGTACAAACAATTACAAACGCATTCTTTGCTGAAATTAAGGTGAATGGTATTACAATGTCAGAAAAGTAGACCTTGAACGCCGTTTATATGCATGCAATATATATAGTGCAATATATCTTTTCAGTATAAGTACAGCAGATTTTACTTGGGTCCCTCTCGCATGCCTCATGCTGGCTGCTTTTAGTGCCAACCTTGGCGCTGCCCCAGTGCCCTGGATTTTGTCTGTCGAATACTTTCCTACTGCGATCAGGTCCCAGGTCAGTGTCTAAAACTGTAGTGAAAATATTATTTACTTGCAGATTCGAATCGTGCTAAATATCAATCAGTAAATTAGCTGAGTTGTTCAAGCTCAATTATTTCCGTCAAATATCCTACACAGGTGATGGGAGTAAGCACAATGATAGGAAATCTCATCAGCTTCGCGGCATTACAGGCCTACAGTCCTATGCAGGCTGCGTTCACCCAAGCTGGCCTGTATTGGTCTTATGCTTGCGTGGCCGCCCTGGGCATCGTCTATACCCTCTGTTTCGTTCAGGAGACTAAAGGTCGTAGAGTAGGCTGACATTTGTATAATACAGTCTTTCTAAAATGTTGTGGTGATTGAGATATGCATTTACGAAATAAACATTGTTCACCTAAAAGTACCTCTATCTCTTTCCACCTGTTTCGTTATTCAAATTTACTACCTACGTTGTTTTTTTAGTGGTTTATGAATATGGCCATGTTAGAAATAACAAAAAGAACTAAAAATCGGGTTCATATGATTGAATACATTCATTCTTTCACTCGTTTTATCTCTTTATTAAGTTTTTCTTCAAAACAGCCAAGGAATCCACTGATAACTTATCATCCTTCTCCTCTACCTACGCAGACTATTCAGGTGTTTCCAGTGACATGGAAAGGCTCCCGTGTAAGATAATGATGACAGTCCTCTGGAAGTAAGACATTCCGCATAAAGTTAAATTGCTTCTTCGTCTACGTGTGTCTTTCTTAGTTGCTATTCGAGTTTTGTGAGATTAATTACGTCATTGCGTATTTAGTATTTTTATTCCTACTGTGTATCTGTAGGTGTGTGGGATTCTTTGAGTGTCTGTGTGGGCATATCGATGTTGTTTTTTTTTCCCCCATTTTCCTTTGTCTCTTCTTTCGTACCGTGTAGTTTTATGTTTGTCTTCCAACATTGTATTATGAATGTATTATCAATAAGGCTTATCGTCCACATTATTTTCCGTTCCTTCGTATATATTCGTTCACTTATTCATATTGTGATATTCCTTCCATATATGTTTTTCCCTTCCGTCATTTATAATTAGTTTGCAATAGTTTTCCCTATAATTACTGGAATATCGCGTTTTCTTTAATTAAAACGCGAAAGGCGAAAAAAAAATCATATCAAGTAAGTAAACCTAGCTCCGATTATCTT
>NC_061819.1:6474091-6476591 GCF_019202785.1 Penaeus chinensis | reverse complement strand
ATGTATGTATGTATGTATGTATGTATGTATGTATGTATGTATGTATGTATGTATGTATGTATGTATGTATGTATGTATGTATGTATGTATGTATGTATGTATGTATGTATGTATGTATGTATGTATGTATGTATGTATGTATGTATGTATGTATGTATGTATGTATGTATGTATGTATGTATGTATGTATGTATGTATGTATGTATGTATGTATGTATGTATGTATGTATGTATGTATGTATGTATGTATGTATGTATGTATGTATGTATGTATGTATGTATGTATGTATGTATGTATGTATGTATGTATGTATGTATGTATGTATGTATGTATGTATGTATGTATGTATGTATGTATGTATGTATGTATGTATGTATGTATGTATGTATGTATGTATGTATGTATGTATGTATGTATGTATGTATGTATGTATGTATGTATGTATGTATGTATGTATGTATGTATGTATGTATGTATGTATGTATGTATGTATGTATGTATGTATGTATGTATGTATGTATGTATGTATGTATGTATGTATGTATGTATGTATGTATGTATGAGGTCTCCAGGCATCCTAAGGTGACCGTTTCTACAGCAGGGTCCTCCTTCGGTGCCGTGTCAGATATCGGTAAACCAGATTATACACGTAAGGGCCAAGATAGTAATAGAAAAAGAAAGACAACAGAGAAGAGGGGGTGTTAAGTGCCACTAGCCGATAATTTATATAAATTTGCAGTTTTAATGTTCGATTTTACGATATTTTCGTCTTTTTCATTTTGAGTTTTACTTTCACGAAGTTAAACAAGAAAATAGAATAGGGAGACGTCAGTAGCGATCCGCAAGGACTTGGCTTGAACTACCAACTGTCTCTGATAGATAGGGGAGTAAATAAGTAAAACGACAACAGCAATCCGCAAGGATTTACAATGAACCAATTGTCGTAATACAGAGAAGAAATGTATGTAAAATAAATCATGTACTAGTCACTCGTCACGACTGATAAAATCGCGGGCAAAAGAGATACATCATAGATCTATACGCCTGAAACTACGACAGCAACAAAGCTTATTAACGAAAGGTTTCAATGTCTTTTGTTCTGCGTGGATGAGTGAGTGAGTGAGCGTGTGTGTGTGTGCGTGTGTGAGCGACAGGGAGCGTCAATGAGAATGAAAGCGAGAGTGACCTCACACAGAGCGGAAATGTATGCCTAACACGGAGATTAACGTTCATTTTAACAACAATGAATAAACTAGCTATATAATTAATACAAAATAATTTCAACTACCACATTGAATTCAACATTTAATGATATACGACAGAATGCACGCATTAATGAACGGTGACGTGAAAAAATATTTGCAAGCTTTCTCGCAAGCAAATCTTCTCGGGGTCAGCAAATCTTCCGAGGTAGCCATGTTTAGCTGTGCGTGTCAGCCTTCATTGACGGGGGGGTCTATACCCAAAAATACCGCACTATATGAAGTGTGCGAGCTGGGAAAATGTATAAATAACCCACTCTATGCTTCGAATCTGTGATGGGCGCTCGTGACATGTTCTACGGTATCTATAACGAATCACACGATTGCTTGGGATTTACCCAAAACATGCCAGCAACTTCTAGAGGGTGAGCAGGGTGTGATTAATAAGTGAATAACGATCCTAGCTTAAACCCTAGTCCTACATTAATTAACGGACTCAATTGTGGTTCACACCAACTCAAAAGTTCCCGATCTTACGTTATACCTACTATTGTTACGTCGGAGCGTAGATCTATTAGGTGATTCACGCAACACCGGGTTATATCAGGCATCCCTGTGCACTATGATATGGGGAAGATACTAACGCTATTCACAAAATATTAAATTTATATAAAATCGCGTTATAACTCCGTTCCAGCGCCGATGGAACGTGTCACCAAATGAGCAATGCAACAATGCCACGCTTGCCTATGGTGCAAACAATTTCAAACCACCAAATTAATGGGAACAGCGAGCTGTCTCTCAAGCCATTTCACGTGTCAATTGACCAGAAGTGAGAGAAAGTGAGGTCAGGTCACCCAGCTGTTCAGACGGGTAAGGTCAAGACGGGAAATGCACGATGAGAATAGAAATAAATGAAATGATATTCGTGAAATTGATAAAATCCCGAACGCGCTAAATTCGTTACAGTTGAAACAATATAAATTTTTAATAACGAGAGAAATTAGTTAAATACTTAATGAATGATCGATATCCATGTTTGTTGACAACATACTGTGATTACACAGTAATGCAATCTAAGGTCAGAAGAAAGTGAGAGCGTGCCATTTGCTGTCAATTAGCGCTCTAGCCAACAAGACCAACGTGAGAATGACTGCACATACGACTAAACACATATATGGGAGAAGATAGGGAAAAGAAAGGAAAAGGCCCAAAACGTGTACTCACGTGGTTTTGAAGACGTCGCCTTCGTGGAAGCGATGGGTCGAGCGAATTTCGGAGACTGTGTGTACATGTT
>NC_061819.1:6454091-6466591 GCF_019202785.1 Penaeus chinensis | reverse complement strand
ATCATTATTATCATCTATATTGTTATCACTATTATTGTTATTCCTATCATTATCAATATTACTGTTTTCATTATCATCAACATTATTATTATCATTACTTTTATTACTATCGCTATTGTTGTTATTATAATTTTCTTTATCATTATTATTATTAAGATTACAATCATTACCATCTTTATTAATATTATTTTAATTTCACTATCATCCTCATCATCATCATCTTTACTATTATTATTATTTTAATTTCATTATCATCCTCATTATCACTACAACCACCACTACTACTATTACTGTTGCTGCTACTACTACTACTAGTACTACTACAGCAACTACCACTACTGGTACTGCTACTGCTACTGCTTTTATTACTATTGCAACTACTACTATTGCTATTACTACTATTGCTATTACTACTGCTACTACTACTGCTGCTACTCAACTATTATTCTTGCAAGGCAATTAATACAACCGTTGTTACTGCTACATCTACTTTATGTAAAGAGAATGATTTTCTCCTAGGTTCTACCACTATTACAACTATTACTTACTGCTGCTGTTCCTGCTACTACTATTAATACTATTCCTTTTGTCACTATTATCATCGTAATTACAGTATTATAACAGTAATATATTCAGTCTTCACTGCCATTCCTAGCACGATTGCCACGATCATTATGATAAAGTTAACAATGTAACAAAACAACAACAACAACAAAAAACAGCAATCCAAAACAAACAAAATTATGATCTTAACATTGATGGTATCATCGATATGAGTGATGATAAGAAAAAAAATGGTATTATCGATAACATAAATGGTATCGACACGAGTAATGATAACAGTGAAAATGATTATTATCATCGACAAAGATAATACTATAATAAGAAAGTATTAGGCCATGAATGATAATAATAACGACTCGCTATCCAGTTTCCCGAATTCACCAACTGCCACTGACAGACTTAGCAGTAGCGCGGGTTAAATTCTCTCGTTTTCACTTTACCTTGAGATCATTCTAGGCTTTCTTGTCCAAAATTACAGAGACTTGACCTAGAGAGTGTGTTCTAAGTCAGGTCTACATATTATATCCCTCCAATATATTGTTTGGAAGGTTATTGTTGTTTAGTTCACAAACTGCCTCCATATTTTAAGCTTAGTTTTCTCCTTCTCATCCGTTTCCTTTTCTTTCTTTTAATATTTATAGTTGTCTTTCTTTTTCTTCTTGCTTTTCTCCCTCCTCCTCGTCTTCTTTGGAAACAATCAGCCATTGTCGATAGCACACCGTAAGGTTATCACAGGAGGTCGAGATCACGAAAAAGGTCGTTGTGACCGAAAAGGCTAGTACAAACACGTTCACTGATCAGAAGTCATATGAGGGTAAAATTCCCTAAAAAAAAAAATCAAAAATTCGTCACGAGTAGGTCTCAGGCCCAGAAGAGGTTGTAATAAAGTTTGTTGTAAATTACGCCATTAAAATGTCTAAGACAATCTGTGATTTCGACTAATTTTCGCACAGTTACCACATTTAAAAAATTAACGCTGCTAACTAGAACAATCACATTGGTACAGACCCTATGATGATAATTCATTGTTGAAATAATATGAATTAAGGACTTCAATAAAACTATCTTTTGTTATGATGATAAAATTACACATGTAATTGCTGTAAAAATTATAGAAACGGAAACAAAATGCCAGGACAGAAAAATTGGTAATGGTCTTATATTTGTTAAAAAAATCTAAAAATCATATTGAAAAATGAACCGTTGTTGGGCACAGCTTTCTTGAGGTCTTGAGAAGTTTTATTAAGGATGGAGAGTTTTATTTTTCTCTGCCTGATAATTTTGAAGATGGGCGGCCGATGGGTTAAATTTGGTGCTAGCTATTAATAGTAAGATGAATTATGTAGTAAATTTATGGGTTCTCTCGTAATTGAAATTTCCCTGAAGTAAACGGACTTTGAATATTATCTAAGGGCACTGACCCATCTGAAGCCTTAGTCTTAAACCACTCTCCGAGGGCACAACTCTCCTGCAGGGAACACGCCTTTACCGGGACTTCCCACTGCCTTTCCTTACGCCGACACGCAACTAGGACCCCTCTGGGGCCGTGATATTCACTTAGTGTATCTGCAATTGAACTACCACCAACGGAGCCTTAACATCGACATTGTCTCATGGCTGCTACCATGTTGATTTGTTTCGGGTTTTAGATAATTTTATGCAGTATTTTCCTGTATTGTAAGTATGCACACACAAACACATATGTGTGTGTGTGTGTATTATTAGTATATGTATACATATATATTCATACCATCTGTGTATATATATATAAATATATAAATACATATCGGCATTACACTCCTCAGTATACCAGGCAAAGTACTCGCACACATCCTACTGAGACGTATCAGACACCACCTGCTAAGGCACCAGAGGCGGGAGCAATCTGGATTCACTCCTGGTAAGTCCACATTAGACCGTAACCTGGCGCTTCAGTCATTGCAGAGCGCCATCGTGAGTTCTGATGTGGGCTGCTCGCAGCTTACATCAACCTCAAGAAGGCGTTTGATACGGTGTATCGTGGGAGATCCTAAGACTAAGAGGAATTCCAACAAGGATTACTGGATTAATAGCAAACCTGCATACAGACACTGAAAGTGTTGTAAAGTGTGGTTGGGGCCTGTCGAGCTTCTTCCCTGTTAGTTCAGGTGTGAGGCAAAGCTGTGTTCTTGCACCAACACTTTTCAACACTTGCATGGATTGGATACTGGGTAGAGCTACTGTCCAAAGTCACTGTGGAGCAACTCTGGGTAATATCAAGGTTATAGACCTTGATTTTGCTGATGATGTTGCTATTCTATCTGAATCTCTGGAAACCCTAGTGGTGGCTCTTGATGCATTTAGCAATACATCGAAGCCCCTGGGGCTAGAGGTCTCCTGGGCCAAGACCAAGATCCAGGATTTTGGGGGCCTACTAGGAGACCCTGTGCAGTCGGTACATGCTTGCGGTGAAAACATCGAGGTCACAGAGAGTTTTATATACCTCGGTAGTGCAGTTCATGACTCTGGGCTGTCAGACTAGGAAGTCAGTAGACGGATTGGCCTGGCAGAAGGGGTCATGAAATCTTCAAAGCCCTGATACTGCCAGTTTTACTATATGGTAGTGAAACCTGGATGCTATCTTGTGCTTTGGAATCTTGTCTTGATGCCTTTTGTAACAGATCCTTGCGCCGGGTCATGAGGTACAGTTGGCGGGATCATGTGCCCAACTAACGGTTGCAGGACCTGTGACTTGCACAATCCGCGATCGCCAACTCAGGCTATGCGGCCACTTGGCTCGATTCCCACAGGATAACCCTGCCCACCAGATTGTTTCTCTTCGAGGCAACCCTGGATGGAAGAGGCCTCTGGGACGACCGAGGAAGTCGTGGCTTGGGCAGATCGATCAAACCTGTTGTAAGGAGCTAGAGATGGGCCAGGCCCCTCCCTGACGGCTCGCCATGAGGGACCCTCATAGGGTGGAAGCGAATGGTGGATGCGGCTATGCGCCCCCGCCAGCGCTAGCTCCCAAATAATGATGATGATGATGATAAACATATATATATATATATATATATATATATATATATGTATATTTATATATACATCTACATATTTATATTATATATATAATATATATATACATATATATATAAGGTGATGAAGTAGATATTAATAATAATTCTAAGGATAGTTAGGATGATGGTAAAGATGTTAATATAAATGACAATAAAAATTATAATAATAGAAACAATAGTAATAATAATCACAGTGATAATCATAAAGATAATGATTATGATAATGATAATACTATTTATGATTGCTATAATAATAGTGAAGATAATGATAATAATGATGATAATAGCGGTGATTCTAATAATGCTAATTATAGCAATCATAGTGATAATTATAACATGATAATGATTTTAATTATGAGATGATAATGATAATACAATTATGTAATGATGATAGAAATAAACATAATATCAATCATAAAAGATAATAGTAATAATAACAATGATAATCATAAAGATAATGATAATAATAATACATTATGATAGCGATAATACTAATGATGATAATAACAATAATAAAAATAATTATTGATATCATTAATGTTATTAATAACAACAAAAATAATAATTAATAATAATAGCAATATTGGTGATAATAACAATAATGATGATAGCTGTAATAATAAGATGATTATAATCATGATAATGATGATAATAATGTAATATTAATAAAAACAACAATAATATTAATAAATAAATTATAATGATAACGGTAATGATGATAATGATAATGATAATAATACTAATAACATCAACAATAACCGTAATAGATTTTAAAAAGGACAATGATTATAGTAATAATAATAATAATATCAGTAACAAATATATAAATAGCACTGACAGTGACAATGAAAATCAAGATAACAATAATTGTAAAGATGAAGATGATAATGATCATAATAGTGATAAAATCAATGTTGTTTTATTACTATTATTATTATTATTAACATTATTATTATTTTTATTATTAACATTAATGATAATAATGATAATAACAACAGTAAATGTGTGAGTGAATAAATTAAATTGTGTGGATATGAACGCGTGAGTGAAGTAAATGAAGAAAAATATTGTTGATATCAACATATTAGGTGGGCCAATGACTGATGTGGAAAAGTTGTGAATATATCGAATAACAGCAGGTCCAACGAGGTTATGATAACTGTTGTAACTATAATGTGCCTATATAAAATTCGTCATATAAATAATGTGATACTGACCCTGATAATATAATAACAATAACAATGAGAGTAATAATAATAATAATAATAACAATTATACTAACAATAATAATAATAATGATAATAACAATAAGATGATAATAATAATAATATTAGTAACAATAATAATAATAATAATAATAATAATAATAATAATAATAATAATAATAATAATAATAAAATAATTATAATGATAATTACAGGAATTGTAATAATGATAATAATAATAATAATAACAATAATAATAAGAAGAAGAATCATAATAGTAACAGCGATAATAATAATAATAAAAATTATAATAATAACAAAAATAACGAGAATAAACCACTACTCACCACTTCCCCGGGCAGCAGTGATCGGCGACAGAAACGCGTATATGTTGGATCCTAGCAAGAGAAGAAGCAGCAGTAGGAGCCCCATAACTCTCCACTCCACCTTTGTCTGCTGTCAAATGAAAAGGAAAACTCTCACAATATATTGACAGGTATCGTCATGGCCAGATCATTGTATGTCTCGGGGAATACAGTGATGGTCTCAGTCTTACCTCGCCCTACCCAGTGACAATGAACTCCTACGCGCTTAGTCTTGCCGTACAAAGATTTTTTTTTCTTTCTTTCTTTTCTTTTTTGTTCTTTTTTTTTTTTTTTTTTTGCTTTCGTCTTTGACATATTTGGTCGATGAAGAAATGGCTTACTGAAGTGGGAGATTAATTTTCGTGAGATTTATTGTTTCTTGAATCCACCTGAGGTACGTGTATACACGCGAACACACACACTCACACATACATAATTGTATGTGTGTGCGTGTATATATATGCATACACACATAGGTGTGTATAAAATACATATATATACCTATATATGTGTGTGTGTGTGTGTGTGTGTGTGTGTGTGTGTGTTTATGTATGAATATATATATATACATATATAGATATATGTGAGTGTGTGTGTGAAAATATATCTATATAATCATACACACACACATATGTGTATATATATGTATGTATGTGTGTGTGTGTGTGTGTGTGTGTGTGTGTAAATGCATATGTATAGATACATATATGTGTGTGTGTGTGTGCGTGTGCGTGTGCGTGCGCGCGCGTGTGTGTGTGTGTGTGTGTGTATGTGTGTGTGTGTGTATGTGTGTGTGTGTGTGTCTGTGTGTACATACATACATATAACCTTTAATTCATATGTATAATGCACGTTCGCACGTTCACATAAATATACATTAGTACAATAAAAGCAATGGAATGACGACGCTTTGCCGAAACAAAGGTATCGCTGTGTACATATATATAATAATAAATCTATACAGTGAAAATTTTTGGCTAACGTTATCCCAAACCCCAAAAGTGAAACAGAATACAACTTTGGACATTTCCTAAAGGCGAGCCAAATATAGCTCCATCCACGGTCATTCGTGGTAATTCGTTTAAAGTTTACCTACTAAACGTGTTCCTTTATCGTCGTTTGATGTTCGTGAAAGTGCGTGTAAACAATCTCCAAATCCTGCTAACAGCACTTTATTTTAAAAAAAATAAAAAAGTATCATTTTCAAAACTATGAAGACAAAAAATGGGATTATCATTAAGGGAAAGGATGAACTAAATCCTGCTAACGCTACTATAGTAATAATAATAAAAACTACGTGAAATGCCCCAAGACTAACAATGCGATTACCACTTAGGGAAATAATGACCTCGAAGTAAAATAATGATAACAATAAAATTATATAGACGAAAATGAAGTCATTTTTTGATTACTAAAACAATCAAAGAAAACGTTCCCAGCAAAGGAAAGTCTCCCAGGAAAAAGCAAACTTAGGTTTTTAAAATGTAGTGTGACTTCAGTACTTAACCATCAATGTTGAAGTCGGAATGTTTGTAAAGTATGATAAGGTTGGTCATTTCTTTGTTCGATTTCTTTGTAATTCTCAATATTACTATTGTCATTTTCATTATCATTATCATTTTTATCCATATCATCATTACTGTTTTCATAATCATTCTTAATTTTATGCTAAAGATGGCCATGATAATGATTATAATCATTATTATTATCGTTATCATTATTACTACTACTATTATTATCATTATTAACTTCATTGTTTTACCATCCCCATCATCATAATTATCAATATCATTGTTATTATCAATTTACATTATCATTATCATTATTATTAACACAATTGTTAATGCTGTTATTACTGTAACATCATTATTATTTGTAGCATTAAAGATATTATTATTATTATTATTATTATTATTATTACTATTATCATTATATTTATTATTATTATAGTAATTGCTACTATACCTATTATTTAAATATTACTATTATCATCGTTATGTTATAATTATCATTATGGCTGTTGTCATTATTATTATCATTAGTAGTGTTATTGATGTTATCATTATTACTATTACTGTCGTTAATCAGTATTATAATCATTATTACTAACATTATTATCAATAACGTTATTATTATTCTCATTTTTTTCATTCTTATAATTATTATCAATATTATCATTATCATTAGTAGAAGTCTCATTATTATCATTATTATGACCATTACTATTATCATTATTATCATTATTATGATCATTACTTTTATCATTATTATCATTATTTTGATCATTACTATTATCAATATTGTTGTTATTATAATCATTACTATTATCACTATTATAAGGACAATTTATCTCAGTTCAAAACTAAATGAACAGATAAATAAATGTTTAAATAACCAAAGAGCACGTCCTGCCATTATTAAGCGCTCGAAGAAAAATACTGAACGTCAGTTAAGAGAGAGAGAGAGAGAGAGAGAGAGAGAGAGAGAGAGAGAGAGAGAGAAGAGAGAGAGAGAGAGAGAGAGAGAGAGAGAGAGAGAGAGAGAGAGAGAGGTTGAACTTGATCGAATGAATGTAAAGCTGTCCTCTGTGTGAGTGTATGTGGTGTGTGTGTATGTGCGTGTATGCGTGTGTGTGTGTGTGTGTGTGTGTGTGTGTGTGTGTGTGTGTGTGTGTGTGTGTGTGTGTGTGTGTGTGTGTCTAACACTCAAGGGTGCAAACACCCACACACCTATGTAGGTGTGTGTTTGTGCGCGTACGTATGTCTGAATGGCTACGTGTAAAAGTGTGGGCGGAGCTCGACCTCAAGTCCTGTCAAAACATGTCCCAGACTTTTTTTCTTTTTTTTGTCTTGGCCTCAATCAAGGGTTATTTTTTTCTTCTTTTATCGTTGGATTTTGTTGCGAAGCAGCCTTTTTGTCCCATTATTATCTACCTATTTTTATCGTTTTATTCATGTGTGTGTGTTCGGTATTATGTATACATATACCTATATGCACACGCATTTATATATATACGTATATATATATATATATATATATATATATATATATATACATATGTTTATATATATATATAATGTGTGCGTGAGCGTGTGCGTGTGAATGTGCGTGCGTGTGTGTGTTTGTATATGTATATGTGTATATATATACATATATACTCACACACACAGATATAGATATATATATATATATATATACATTTATGTATATATTTTGTGTGTGTGTGTGTGTGTGTGTCTATATATCTATCTGTGTGTGTGTGTGTGTGTGTGTGTGTGTGTGTGTGTGTGTGTGTGTGTGTGTGTGTGTGTGTGTGTGTGTGTGTGTGTGTGTGTGGTTATGTATGGATATATGTATATATTATAGCCCCATACATAAACATAAGTACATGTATGTGTATGTATGAACACAACATAAGCACATAGGTAAATTAAGTGTTATAGATAGTTATTGACCTGTTAATCTTAATGATATCGAATCAACTTATTAAAGGACCTATTTACCTACGTAAATAGGTCCTACGACGTCCATCTAATACTTGGTTTATAAATGTATAACCTGAAATGCTAAGGCGAAAATTTTGCTTAATTACATGTGTATGTTTAGACTCTCAATGATAAAAACGGTCGAGGGAATAATTTGACTTTATTTCATCAATTAGTTTATTTTATGGATCGGTATGATTTCTCATTTACTTCGTTCATTGATGTAATAGCTACCATATTATCAGTTTCTCAAATTTATAAGATGAAAGTAACGAGAGATAATAAACTTGATTCTTTGTAGTAATCAAACAAAACAATTAAAAGAAAACAATTGATTAATACGACTTGTGTATGATCATAAACAAAATTTATAAAAGATAATTCTCATGTATGGAAAATCTCCATTCATAAACCGATCATTACATATGGCAAGATATTAATAATGAACATTCTTTTAGCCTAATGAAAAAAAAAAAACGCATTGATAGAATAGGCTTCTGTCCCTAATTAAGAATGTATTGTCATTTGATGAACTACAGCGTTTTGTAAAAAGTAATTCCCACACAGAAAATATCTCTGTGTACAATTATTACTACACCAGGCTGCACAGTGATACGAGGATACACATTTTTTACCACAATAAAGAAATCACACCGACTTATACTGGCTTCTTTTCTACAACGGAAACTAAACCTACTCTGTAAAATATATATACATATATATATTATTACTATTTATAATAACCAACATAACCCCCATCAATAGTTTTAACACTGTAATGATCAGTTATGATTATTAACATTACTGATAGCATCTTTTATATGTGAAGATATTCCCCGCCCTTGCCTTATCCACATCGTAGCTATAACTGCAACTGTCATTGCCATTGGCTATAATCACCCGCTTTTATAACCAACAGAGGAAAATCCAGCGCCAGAGACCTGATCGCAACCCGCCCCGCACACAACCCCTACAGGACGCAAGAGAAGCAGGAGTCACCGCCAACTCACGCTGTCGTGCTGTGGCCCGCAGGACTGCAGGTGGAAGCGGCGCCGCCTGGAGAAGCGAAGAGCCAGGACGACAGTGAAGAGCGCGGCCTCGGGAGGAGCCTTTTGCCCTGCTGCTTCGTGTGGGGGTGGACGAGCATGTGCGCGGGAAGGTCGTTTCCGCCTCGCACACATGCGTGTGCAAGGGGTGGTTTGCGTGACGGGGATGAGAGGGAGAGGGGTGATTGGGTGAGTGGGTGGGTATGTAGTTTTAATTCTTCTGATGCGTGTGTGTGTGTGTGTGTGCGTGTGAGTGTGTGTGTGTGTGTGTGTGTGTGTGTGTGTGTGTGTGTGTGTGTGTGTATGTATGTGTGTGTGTGTGTGTGTGTGTGTGTGTGTGTGTGTGTGTGTGTGTGTGTGTTGATGCGGATGCATGTGTCGGTGTTACGTATTCAACCAAAAGTATGTAATTGCAGAATCTACAGTAACACTAAGCAAGCCAACGTCTGTGGCCTGCCTATTGCCATTTCTTTTTAACGCCCATAAGTATATTTTCCACTTTGGCCAGTTCTTTGGTCCATGTTGACCTTATCCCATCTATTAGGCTAATTCTCAGCATCACTTTTCCAATTCCTTTCTAGTCACTTACTAGTTTCCTGTCTAGTATCTTGGTCGTAGTCCATGTTTCTGGCCCATATAACATAACTGGGAGGACACACTGATTAAAGACTTTTTCTTTTTAACATAATTGTAAGGACCATCTAAATTTGCTATTGTGTCTACCGAAGATGCTCCAGCCTAGCCTTATCCATTGCTTTATTTCCTCTTCACTGGATATATTTATCTGAAGAGTTGCCCTAAATATATATACTAGCCTAATACCTCTAATGCTTCCCCTTGTACATGTATCTGTTCGAAATTAAGTCTACTGTTGAACATGACCTTACTCTGTTTCCCGTTCATCTCAAGTCCAACTCTAAGACTTTCTCTATCCTGATCGTTTATCATTTGATGACTCGCTGAAGAGAACAATATCGTCTGCAGATTGTTTAGATGTTCGTCCATTATTTTGATGCCCTTTCCACTACATTCTAGCTTATTAAATATTTCCACACGGCAACCTGTAAACACCTTTTTTAATCGATATTTTATCAGTTTCTGCATGGTGCTTGGAGGTTGCTGTTTCATCATATAAATATCTTCCAATATTTTTACCTACTCCTATGGTATCTGTCAACATGTACCTTATTAATAACTTCTATATTCCATGTCCACTTCCGCTCTAGTTTTTTTGTTTTTTTTTTTCGATAAATATATTCACGATATTTAGGAATGAAACCTCAGCAATATCATTAGCATATATCTCCTCTCATCTCTAGTGCCTAATACGTGGTTTCCAACTAAGGTTTCTCCTTCTTACCTATCTCGGCATTAAAATATCCCATAATTATTTAATTATTGTATTTTTTAATTTTTTTTTCTCTCTCTCTCTACCGCTGGCTAAATAAACATATTCATAGATGCCCTCTACTTCTTTGTCAATTTGGCTACAGGTTAGGACGTAAATTTTAAGTTGTACCTATTGCTCCGTTGTATTGTTTTTGAAGCTACTCAATGAAATTCCACGATATCCTTTTCAATGCGTTTGTGAACTAAGAAGCCTACTCCTAATTATTGTTTGTTACCCTGAAGTTTACCGCTCCAATAGAGCACATGTCCATCATTTAGTACTTTGTTCTTCTCCAAGCCTTCAAACTTCACTGAGGCTTACAATATCAATATCAAGGGAAGTTCTTCAAGCAGTGCTAGTAAGTATTCAGTTCTCGTCGTTCTTAGACTGTTTGGGCATTTTAAAGCGGTCTTTGTTTAAATGGACAGTTTTAGCATACTGCTCCGGAGCAATCCTGTTCGCCGCCGTAACCAGGGCCTCTCCGTGGAATAAGGGTCGTTGCCTTGGATTTATATATATTTTGGAAGGGGACAGCCACCCACTGGTTTCAATGTATCTTGGATAACCATTCTATCGTTCACAGATGTTTTCTTCTTCTGAGGCAACCTCGAGAAACATTTGAAACTGAGTTCAATGTTTCTAGTTCTAGTATGTGTGTGTGTGTGTGTGTGTGTGTGTGTGTGTGTGTGTGTGTGTGTGTGTGTGTGTGTGTGTGTGTGTGTGTGTGTGTAGGTACACATGTGTATATGTATATGTATATATGTGTGTGTGTGTGTATATATGTATTAACGTGTATATATATATATATATATATATATATATATATATATAATTTATGTATATATATATGCTTGTTTGTTTGTGTGGGTGCTTGTGTATCTAATTTTTAATTTTGGCCATTTATAAACGCAATCAATTTGACTCTTTCACATCACCGCAAATCCCGTGGCGACGATGTGACATAAAACAGAATATACACTGTGGGATCTGAGCTACGCAAAGGATGTCCGCCGTCGCGGGTGTACAATTACCATGATAAGCCTGGTTGCCTTAAGAATGATATTTGAAAACATTTTTTTTTTTCACATAAAGCTTGCAGACCGCATCAAAAATAAGCAATGAGGAATGTTTTCTTTCCTAAATAAAGGAAATTGGTGTGCGAGGGTTAATCACCTATTCACCAAGTTGATAATTACATCTGATTACTTGCAGTATTGACCGCAGCTACTCCGGGAATACTGACTGGGGATATATATATATATGTATATATGTATATATATATATATATATATATGTATGTGTGTGTGTGTGTGTGTGTGTGTGTGTGTGTGTGTGTACATACTGTATATATGTATATATATACATATATATATGAACAGAAACTCACGC
>NC_061819.1:6444091-6449091 GCF_019202785.1 Penaeus chinensis | reverse complement strand
GGAAACTATTCTCCCTTTTGGCGTTGGTGGAAACAGCCACAAAAATCCTCAAACCTGAACTATATAATAATGCTTAAATGTGGATCAGCCTGTTGTTGTGGTATAATAAGACACCATGGATTATTTTATCTCAATAATTTAACTAAATCCCACTGTTAACTCTCCCCCCCCCCCCACCTTATCGTACAAATTATGAGAAATCACAAGATACACAATATACCCTTTAAGACACCCCCGTTTTCCATTTTCAGCTTGCACGTTTATCGTAATTTCGCTATCTCCCCATTCGTCAAAAAAAAAAAAAAAATAAATAAAATATTACTATATATATATGTATATATATATATATATATATATGACTTTAATTACGTGCCGTGGTAGTTAGGTAATAACGAAGATTTAGATGAATTAAATTCCTATGGCGCCGAATAATACTGTAAGATTAAACTAACTTGATTCACTGAGAGTACGCCTATCCTTGGCCAATAGACCATCATTTCCCATTTTTTCTTGCTCATTCCATTGTTTTGCTCTATTGCACTATTACTATTGCTATATTTACATTTCGTCCCTCGACCAGGTCTCGTAGCATAAAACAAAAGTATGAACAAAAATCGCCAGCATTTATTATTACCATTAACCATGATCATCATTATTACCACTATCACCATTATTTCTACTGTGAAACTCATTATTATTATTATTATCACTATCATCTTCATCACCACTATCATTTTCATTTTTGTAATTGTTATCATTATTATTATCATTATCATTATAATTATTATTATTATTATTATTATTATTGTTATTATTATTATTATTATTGTTATTATTATTATTATTATTATTATTATCATTATTACTATCATTATGATTGACCTTAGTACTAGTATTATCCTTATTATTTATATTATTATTATTATATCGCCATAGTCATTACCAATATTAATGTTATCATCATTATCAGTAATATCATCATCATTACTATTACCATCATTATGACTACTGTTATCACTATCACTATCATTATAATCATCAATGGTATTATTATTACTATCATTATTATCATTATTATTTTTACTATTATGATCAACATTATTATCATTATTATTATTATTGCTGGTATTATCATCATTATTGTCATTATTATTACCATTATTATTATCATTATTATTATTATTGTTGTTGTTGTTGTTGTTGTTGTTGTTGATGTTGTTTTTGTTGCGATTGTTAATATTGTTATTATCCATTTATTATCATTATTATTGTTATCAATAATCAGCATTATTGGCGTTGCCCTCATTATCAATTTCATCTTGTCGCTATTTATCAAGAGTAGCAGTATCATCGTCATGATGATGATGATGATGATAATGATTATCATCTTCATCATTATTATCATAATTATCATTGTCATTATTATTGTTATAACTATTATTCGTTTTTATTATTCGTTATTATTGTTGTGATAGTTGTTAACATTATTATTATTATTATTATTATTGTCATTATTATTACCATTATCGTTACCGTTAATATTACTGCTATTACCACATCAATATCATCATCAATATCATCAGTGTTAATATTTGCACAGTTACTCTTATCAATAAGATTATGTTAATCATGATTATTATCAACATTACTATCAGTATAGATATCATCCGTATTTCTCTTTGTAGCATTGTATCATTATAATCAAAATTGTTTTTGCTATAACTGCTTTGATTATAATAATTTCATTTCTGTTATTTTCGCTGTTAACAGTAGTAGTATGACCCATCTCTTTACAGAAAGAGATAGATATTCCTACCGTATCCTTTTGGTGATGATTATTTAAGATATAATTTCGTATCGATAAATGTTGAATTAAGGAGCAAAATGAGGTTACGCAATCATTTCATCTTTAATAATGGGTAAAGTAATGGTAACCTTTATATTTCAAAAAACAAGTTGTGATAGTTGCAAGAGATACAAACGAGAAGTGAGATCAAACAAGTGCAATTCTATCATCATGCTTACATATATTGAACTAGATAAGTGAGGACATAAGCTTACACAATCTTATGTATGGATTTCCGGAATGTTTTTTTTGTTTTTTTTCAAAATCCAAGAAATGCAAAAACCATTTTATATAATGTGGCGTTTTCAAGATAGATAAACTGAGCAAGCGAACGATCAGACCCCATACAAATCAGTAAACCTTTTAAACTAATTTTAATAAACGCAAAAAAAAACAACAACAAAAAAACAGATACAGAAACAACAGCTAAAATTTCAAACTATACCACGTATTCGTACCCCTCCAAACACGAATTGTAGGTCATTTGGAATCAAATCCTCTTCAGTATTCGAAACGAAGCAGCGTTTCGGTATGGGACACTTCAAGGCTACCCAAAGGTGAATGATATAATGCATACGCATTTTTCTGTATGTATCACATCAGACGTGACAAAAAGAATTGCAACTCATGCAGAGCACAGTTTCTTAGAGATATAGTATAAACTTTACGAAGAAATGGTTTCTTCTTGTTAAGGAACATAATCACTGTGCATAACCAGCAGAAGACTATATGCGTGAAAATAATTTATATTCGCCAGGAGTTAAACCATATTTCTCAGAATCGTATACTCTTATTTCTTATATAACTGAATAAGCTTTCGTGTATTATTTCCCCTTCACTCTGTCTCCCAAAACTCTCGCGCTTTCTAAACCCGTTCACGAAATCTTACGCAAGGCTTCTTCATTTTGTCTCGTTTGCCTCAATAATATTATGTAATTTCCAGTGATCGAAAACTGATTTCTACAAGGCAGGCGGAGCATTGCTGCCATAATACATACTTGACGTTAGGACTTCTGGACAAAAATATCTAAAAGATGTCTATTTGGTAACGTGATTGTGTCAAATACGCTGCATCTTGCAATAGCTAAGAGAAAAGTGTGCCGCATGAATAAACTTTGGTAGTGCAAACAATATGAAGACACAATCGTATAGTAGTATGGAAGAGTAATACTACTACAGCGCATATATCTGTATTTGCTTACGATACACTCAAATATGTGTGTGCATATATATATATATATATATATATATATATATATATATATACATATACATACATACATACATATATACACATATATACACTCACAGACATATATTTATACATATATATAAATATATGTCTACGTGTTTATATGTGTGTATATATACATATACATATATATATATATATATATATATATATATATATATATATATATATATATATATTTACACAGACATGTATTTATATATATATATATATATATATATATATATATATATATATATAGTATATGTATGCGTGTGTCCTGAATATGTAAATATGTGTGTGTGTGTGTTTGTGTGTGTGAATATGTAAATATGTGTGTATCTATGTGTGTGTATAAATATATATATTGATAGATAGATAGATATAGATGTGGGTGTGTATACATATACATATATATACATATATACACATATATATGTACACACATATATATATATATATATATATATATATATATATATACATGCATATATAACTAAGTATAACTAAGTGGACAAATATAAAGAAAGTAAATATAATTAGCTTAAATGAAAGGCAAATACACATGGAAATATATAATAATCACAGTAATAACATTGCACATTAATTAGAACATTAATATTGATATCGAATATTGATATTGATATTGACATTGAATCTGATGATTCTAAATACTGGTCACATTTACTTTCAATAGGACTCATGTATAGTAAAAAAAATAAAAATAATAATAATAATAATAATAAATAGTTCCAAGTCACTGAATATAGAAGCTTAAACTGAAATTGCAGAGAAATTACAGTTGAAAAAGTTTGATAAATATTCCACCAGTTGTCTTCTACGTCTGGCAACGGGTTCAACAAACAAATGAGGGTCACGAATACAGGAATTTCAGAACATTTTTAAAAATAAACATCCTACAGAGAATATACCCAAGTCAGTTACCATGGAACTTTCGAAGAATAGATTAAGATCACCATTTCCATGCGGCCAAGATCATGAAATCAAATTGATCTCTTCAGGTTCATTTTCTGAAGTACCAGAGAACGACGTTAGCGAGAAGTTGCACTAACTCGGCAAAAACGAGTAATGACAGGCCGAGGTACAGGCCGAGGATTCCACCCAAGGCCGAAAACAGGGCGGAAATATCCTGAAAAGGATTTGGTTTACGTCATTTAGTTCTGAGTACAAACCTTGGCGATTTTTTTATTTGACGTTGTTGGTATCATTGGTTAAGCACACTGTTGATTTAAGTGTTCATAATAATTTCAATAAGAAAGAAGAAACTGAAAATGAGGTATTTGGATGTACATGCATTTCTGAATACTTAGCTCATGCAGAAGAAAAATTGCTGATACTGCAGGCATACTCTATTTATTTTTGATAAAAGTAGAATCAAAATCATTTTCCTGTTCTTCTTTATCAATTCCTCATTTACACTTTCTCCTTTCAGTCTCTGTGCTTGCTTACTTGCTCACCTTGAACTGCGGAACCTCCGAGTGAACTTCCTCTTCCAAGGTACTAAAGAAAATCTGTAGTATTGCCGGGACTTCAGACGGAGATAAACCGTAATTCATCTGTAAATTTGGCTGAAATATCCAGCAGAAGAAGAGGGCGAAGACAGAGAGCGAAAACGAGAAAAATCGAAGAAAAGACAGGAATGCAAGACAAGAGAGAAAAAGCGAGAAGAATAGGAGAAAAGACAGTTAGGAATGCAAGACTGGGCGTGGGTTGTGGACATGATAGACTTAGTTCCAAATCAGTTCTCATGTGTGTATTTCATTCCAGAACAAGACTGGTTGATGATTTCGTGTATTGTGGAAAACCCCACAATGCAGAAACCTGAAGATGGAATCCAGGAGGATTCCGAAATTGTTGTCACAATTTCAATAAATCCAGTTTGTACATTGTTGGTCTTTTTAT
>NC_061819.1:6426591-6429091 GCF_019202785.1 Penaeus chinensis | reverse complement strand
AAAACTCACATAAAATTAGTATTTTGGCGAAAAGGGTAAAATATTATTTAACGATTAAGATAAGCGGACAGAAGAAGGGAATAAAGAAGATAAGGAAAGCGAAGAATAGATCATGTAAAATTAGCTGAGGTACAAACCAGTGGTGATCCCTGCATTGGTTCGCAGTGTCTCCAAAGGCCCCAACGGCAACAGTGCATTGTTATGATGATCATTAGCATTATTATGATTGTATCTCTTGATACTATTATCATTATTTCCATTATTATTTTATTATTATTATTATTATTATTATTATTATTATTATTATTATCATCATCACTATTACTATTATTAGTATTATTACCATTATGATAATTATTATTATTATCACTATCAATATTGTTATTATCATCATTACTAACATTGTTATTATCATTATAGATATTACCATTATTAGTAGTAGTATTATCACTTTTATTGAAATTATTAGTATTATTATCAGAATAGTTATTATCCTTATTGTTATTACTACCATTATTTTCACTTTTATCAATATTATTACTATTGATGTAATTGTTATTGTTATTATCATTATCATTATTTTTATCATTATTGTTATAAACATTATCATTATTACTATAAATATTATCATTATTGTTATAAACATTATCCTTGTTGTTATAAACATTACCATTATCATTATTAATATTATCTATCACTGTCATTATCATAATAATAATTATTGCTATCATTATTATTATTACTATCATTATTATTATTATTACTATTATTATTATTGATATCATCATTATTATGGATGCTATTATTTTTCATCATTACAACTATCATCGTTATCATTATCTCTAGCATTTTCGTTATCATTATTATCATCACAATCATTACTGTTATCATTATTATCATTATCGTTATCATTTTTTATCATCATTACCAGCATCCTTATCATTACCACAATTATTACCATTATAAATACAAACGAAACAAGGCACATTAATGCAGTGGAAGAATAAGTATTTATTTATTTATTTATTGAAGAAATTCTACCCCGGGTAAAGTAGGCGATTGTTGTGGATTTCCAAAATGGCCAATGGTCAAAACAAACAAAAGAATAAAGGTGAGTTAACGATTAGAATAAGTGGCCTTAATATCCAATATGCTGTGGTATTTAGTTAACAAACTTCAGCCAACCGTAATTCAGACATCTAATTATTCCAATAAACAGCTATCGTTTTAAGTTCGCACTAAACGCCACAGTTGGAATGTAATACAAAACTGTAATAACTTATACACAGTATATGATAGGTTATTAACTGCTTAAAATGACCTAAAAGTAAACATTTTTGTGTTCCTTTTGTTCTCTTATTGCACATCAAAGAATCGAAAACTGATGGATTACCCCACCGTCTTACAAAAACTATAAACACACATTTATGTATATATACTGAATGAGTAAATAAAAATATAACTAAATAATTGAATAGATACAAACATACACACACATTTATACATAACATGCTTAAATTCTGGGTTGATATAAAGATACATGTAAAATTGGTATCAAATATATTTAAATGATAAGCAAATAAATGAGATACAACAGTATTTCCATTGATTATTCACACTCAAGACATAAATGTAAACTGGCAACACTCTCAAATAACGATCCAACACGGATGTTTTTGCACTAATATGATATCAGAATGCAGTAATAATATTGAAGTAATGATAATAAAAACAAAGAAATATCGGTAAATTTGGAAATAACACGTAACACCGATTTTCCGATGGACAAAAAATGTGCAATAATACTTTGTTTCGAATGAATCTAGCACTCATTTCCTTTGCAAATGATGCAGACTGCGATATCGGTCGTGATAGGTGGGGATGGCATGATGTATATCAGCATTTTTTTTTTTTTTTTTTTTTTTGGGGGGGGGGGGGTTAGAGAACTATTGCTAATACACGGGAGAGCACAATATGTCCACTCGCTTCTAGGTTAAATACTGACGTGTTAAACCCCCCTCGTGGGGGGGGAGGTCGCCTACCCCCCACCACCCGCTTGGTCCACAAATTGCGGAAGGAATTGTGACCGCACTCCGCCATTTCTTATCAGACAGCAGAGGGGTCAGTTTTGCTGCCTCGACGAAGGACTGGTGTCTGTCTTTTCTGTAATAGCACGGTGTCTTACGGTTCGGAGACAGGCAGTACAAATTCGCCTACCCATGATGGAACTGATTTGAATTTCAACCGCCTTCTTCAAGGCCCAGCTTCTATTGTCACGTGATGATCTATCTCATATTTGATTACTTCTATTGTGCTGGACGTCACTGCCTATGGTCACGTTCCAGCGCAAATCTAAATGGCTCATTTGATTTCCCTCGCTTACGTCATGCGCTACAAATCCGTCCGATTTCCCTTCGCTTTCAACGACTTTTTGTCAGTTTGTCGCGGCGCTGGAGGTGTAAGGTTGCACCGTTTCCTGGATTTTATACCTTTATTACTG
>NC_061819.1:6381591-6404091 GCF_019202785.1 Penaeus chinensis | reverse complement strand
TTTATTCTTATCATCATCATTATTATTATTATCATTATTATTATTATTATTATTATTATTATTACTATTATTATTATTATTTTTATTATTACTATTATAATTATTATTATTACTAATTTTGTTATCCTTATTATTATTTTTATTATTATTAATATTATTATCAGCATTGGTTTTAATAAGAGCATTTGCTTTATTCCCAGTATTATCATGAGCAATATAATTATTATCATTATCAGTATTAGTTTTAACTCAATTTAATCCATTTCATCCCTGCATGCATCATGTTGTGACTGTAAGTTCGTTTCACAAATCTTTAATATTAAAAGACTGCGTCCTCCGAATATTCTCGCCAACATCTATTATTTTTATTATTATTTTTATCCTTATCATTACAATTATCATTATCAGTATCATTATCATTATTACGATTACCATTATTGTTATTACTATTATCATTACTATTATCCTTATTTTTGCTGTAGTTTTTATTACTACTACTAGCACTACTAAAACTAGTACTACTACTACAACCACTACTTCTACTATTACCACGACTACTACTACTATAATTACAATAAGGATTATTAACATTTTCCGTTGTTATATTTATTAGAAATAACATGTATTATCATTCTTTTTATTGTTATAGCAAAAAAAAATAAACGTTGACTATATTAACAGCAGCAATAGCAATGACATTTAACCTGCAAGTAAAAACGATAGAAAGTAACAGTAAACAACAATGACGATAATGATAACGACAATGATTGCAAGACTGAGAATGATGATAGCAGTGACAAAAAATATATATAAAGAAGACAGCAACGCTAATAATGTAGACAACTACCTGAAACACTTTATCAAATATTTGCGATCAATTTGATAACGAACTATTAAATAGCCATAACGACTTTCTTTCAGTTTTCTGTACTAACATAAACTTCTACCTCATTTATTAACTTTTTAACTGATGACTTACTACGCAAAAAAGCATTCCCTGTGAATAATAGTCACTTAATGGCTGTAAGTAAACCATAACGCATTCATTGTTTTATTGAAGAGCAAGAAATTTGTGTTATATTATTTTCTTTATTTATGTTGGAAATACCTACCTTTTCTCCACCTTTTATTTTTCTTCTGTGTAATTAATTTGCCTTACCTTCACTTGCTCTTTCTTATCCACCCTTTCAGAAGTGGATATCCTTATGGTTAAGAGGATAATGATAATTTGCGAACGGACCCCTTTCCCGTGCAAAGGAGATACATAATACTTCCTATAGTAACACATTTGTCCTGTATGTGTGTAGTTAGGGAGTAGTTTGGCTAACAGACAGAATTATTAGAGTAGTATATGTGTGTGGTTAGGAAAGGAGAATAATTTAGTTAATACTTTAATTAATAGTGTATTTGGTAAATAGATATTCGTAGAAAAGGTATGAATGAGAATGAATATCTTCATATTACAAAAAAATATTAATTCTCATTCATACCTCTTCAACATTTGTCAACATGAATACGGTTCATCCTCCTCGTAGATAGATATTCCTCAGCTCAATAGCCATCATTAATAATTTCAAGTCAGGTAAGGTAATACTGTCGACTAAAACCAGTTTATACTGACCTATACAGATTAGCTTCGTGTACTTCATTTCCGATACTGGTTCTTTTCGCTTCATTATCTAAGTATGAAACATTATCATTACTATTATTATCATTATTATTATCATTCTTATCATTATAATTATTATCATTATTACTATTACTGTCATTAACATCACTATTATCATTATCGTTATTATCATCTTTATCATCATTATTGTTATTACTATTTTCAATATTATATTCCTTTTTGCTGTTATTATTATTATTAATATTATCATTAGCATTATCATTATTGTTATTATTATTATTATTATTATTATCATTATTATCATTATTATTATGATCATTATTATCATGATTATTATTGTTGTTGTTATTATTACCTTGTATTATCATAACTATCATTATTATAATAATTATCATTATTATCATTATCATTATTATTATCATTATTATTAATCATTGGTATTAGTATCATTATTATCATCATTATCATTATCATTATTATTAATCATTGGTATTAGTATCATTATTATCATCATTACCATTATTACCATTATCATATTCATAACCATTATGGATATAGATTATAGATATATAAGAACAACAGGAAGAAGACAAATTTAGAATGCTACAACTACAAACTGGACTACAACTGCAACAACTACTACTATCACTGCTACTTCATCACTGACAATGATGATAACAATGATGATAATAATAATAATGATAATAATAATAATAATAATAATAATAATAATAATAATAATAATAGTAATAATAATAATGATGATGATGATGATGATGAAAAAATAACAATATTAATTATAATAATAATGATAACAATAACAATAACAATATAGCAACAACAATATTTTCTTAAAATAATAATAATGATAATGATAATAATAATAATGATAATAATATTAGTAATAAAGATGATAATAAAACAATAAGAATAATATCAGTGATAATAATGATAATAAAGATATTGTTAATAACGATGATGATGACCATGATACTAATAATAATAGCAATAATAATAAGAAGAAGAAGAAGAATGATGATGATGATGATAGCAATTGTAATAGTAATGATGGTGATAATAATAACGATTTTTACAATAATAACAATAATAAAACGACATAAGATAATTCACCAACTTACATTAAAAATGCTTTACTCTCTATTACAAATGCTCTCCACTAGCCATTCGATTTATAAAATGAGTTTAAAGACAGGCTGGATCACCGCCAGGCAGCTTAATAGCATAATTACCAAATCAACAATTGCTTCAGAATTCACATTACATGCCTTTGCAATATCAAGACGAATTACTGAGCTGATGTGAATAAACTGGAATGTCTGTTAATCATTCGCTTTTCTGACATGCATTATACACTTATTTATGGCTTGTTGTTGACGCCTCAAATAAACGTGTGTGTGTGTGTGTGTGTGTGTGTGTGTGTGTGTGTGTGTGTGTGTGTGTGTGTGTGTGTGTGTGTGTGTGTGTTTGTGTGTGTGCGTGTTACGGCTTCAGGAATGCAGTTTAATGTACTGCAATACACAGTAAAGCTATCTCTGTAAATATGTACAGACAGGTGTGTGTATATACATGAATTGGTCATGTAATTTAAGTTTAAAAAATCGATGACACGTAAATAATGATATTATTTGATTGTAATATCACTAAAGTTAATGGAGGTAATGATGGTGATGGTGAGGATGAGAAAGAGGATGATCATTATTATCATTATTATTATTATTATTGCTATCGATGTTATTATTATTATTACTATTATTATCATTATTACTATCGATATTATTATTATCATTATTACTATCGATATTATTATTATTATTATTACTACTATCGATATTATTATTATTATTATTACTATCGATATTATTATGATCATTATTATTATTATTATTGTTATTATCATTATTATTATCATTATTATTATTATTATTATTATTATCATTATCATTATCATCATCATTATTGTTTTCATTGTCATTATTCTTATTCTTATCATCATCATTATCTTCCTCATCATCATCATCGTCATTACTACTGATCTATTATTATTATCATTATTACTATCATTAATTTTATCATTATCATTATTACTATCATTAATTTTATCATTATCATTATTACTATCATTAATTTTATCATTTTCATTATCATTATTACTATCATTAATTTTATAATTTTCATTATCATTATTACTATCATTAATTTTATCATTTTCATTATCATTATTACTATCATTAATTTTATCATTTTCATTATCATTATTACTATCATTAATTTTATAATTTTCATTATCATTATTACTATCATTAATTTTATCATTTGTATTATCATTATCATTATCATAGAAGTATGTGTTTAACAACCATTATCATTTTTATTATCATCATCGTTATAATTATTTATATTATCATCATTATTATTATCATCATCGCTATAATTATTTCTATTATCATCATTATTATTATCACCATCATTAATATCATTATTGTTTTCATTGTCATTATTCTTATTATCATCATTATCCTCATCATCACCATCATCATCATCGTCATTACTATTAATCTATTATTCTCATTATTATTATAATTAATTTTATCATTTTCATTATCTTTATCATTATCATAGAAGTATGTGTTTAACAATCATTATCATTATTATTATTATCGCTGTCATTATTACTATTATTATCATTATCATTATCATCTTCATTAATATCATTATTGTTTTCATTGTCATAATCATTATTATTATCATCATCATTATTATTTATATTATTATTATCATTATTATTATCATCATCATTACCATCATCATCATTATCATTACTATTATTGTCTATTACTTCCGTTATTATTGTCATTAATTTTACTATTAGTATAAGCATTATCATTAGCATTATCATACAAGTGTGTGTTTAACAACTATTTTCAGAGTACCTTCTAGCTCTCTTTAATTTAGTCATCAGTTGTTACATATAGAATTCCTGTATGTCCGTTTTTCCTTCCTACGCCCGTTACATCATCTGTATTTTCCGCTAATTTTCTGCAGATGTGTTTACCAGTGTACTATTTACAAGGGCATCTAAATATGTATATCTAAAGACAAAGTTCTTATATATGCTCCATGTGTCTGCATTACCTGTATGTATGTGTGTGTATGCGTGTTTCTTTTATCTTATCTTATTTTCTTTCTTTTCTATCGTTACATTATAGTTACTGCTTTTTACAGTAATTTTAGTTTTACAATCCGCCTGCCACCTCGTTATGACCTGATCTGTGTTCATTTCCGTGTGCCTAGTATAATGTTTCTTACACCTATATCTTCCTCTCCTTTGCCTATGAAATATGAAGCATTAAATTCAGGAGGGTTTTTTTCTTTTTATCTCATTTATTCCTTCCATGTTTCTTCTCTTTAATTCATTCGTCTGTTTCGACGATCTTATATCCTAAACACACACAAACACAAAGCTCGCGACTCCTTACCTTTTGTCCAACCCATCGCCGAGACCTTCTTCGGAGACCGCGTGGCGCTTGTGAGGTCCATGACCGGAGTCGTCCTTCTCACACAACAGACCTAGAGGAGAACGTAGCTAGTTATATTGTATTCGCTGACTCTGTGTTCATTCGTTGACTGATGCCGAGTGAATGATCAGTTGGCCCATAAGCCATTGGTAATAAAGTATATATTTTTCGGTCGATAATATCCAACCTGTAGTTTACGTTGACGACGGCAACAAGTGTTTTTGACAAGTGGTGTCGTTGCCACGGGAATACTTCGAAGTAATGATACACTCGATTGGAAAGAACACACACATTAATATATACTGATATTAATACATATATACATACACACGCATATGTTTGTGTATGTATATGTAACTATATGTGTATATATATATTCATATATATATATATATATATATATATATATATATATATATATATATATTCATATATATATATATATTCATATATATATATATATATATATATATATTCATATATATATATATATATATATATATGTGTGTGTGTGTGTGTGTGTATATATGAATATATATATATATGCATATATATACATATATGTATATATATGCATATATATACTTATATATATGTGTGTGTATATATACGCATATATATAAATATGAATATATTTATATGTGTGTGTGTGTGTGTGTGCGTGTGTGTGTGTGTGTGTGTGTGTGTGTGTGTGTGTGTGTGTCCATATATATATGAATATATATATGAACATATATATGAATATATATATATGAACATATATATATGAATATATATATATATGAACATATATATATATGTGTGTGTGTGTGTGTGTGTGTGTGTGTGTGTGTGTGTGTATGTGTGTGTGTGTGTGTGCGTGCGTGTGTACGTGTGTATATATATATATAGACATTTTTTCATATATATATATTTATATGCGTGTGTGTGTGTATATATATGTATCTATATATATACATGTACATATATGTATTATATACATATAAATAAATGTATTTATATAAATAAATAAATATATGTATATATGTATATGTATGTATGTATGTGTGTGTGTATATATATATATATATATATATATATCAGAGTTGGCCGATTTAAATCAGTGCAAACACACACACACACACACACACACACACACACACACACACACACACACGCAGACACACATACTTATATATATATATATATATATATATATATATATATATATATATATATATATAGATTATCTGCCTCATCTTTCTTCATGATTAAAATTGGATTATGCAGAGAAGTTTGGTTCAACTCGGTTTTTAATGTTTGTTTATTAGCAAATATATGGCACTCATTCCGTACAAAACCATTGTGCTGAAACTCACACTGGAAAGCAGGGCGTGGCTGATCACAAATCAAATATCTGCCTAAATAGCTCTGTATATGGTGAGCAAATATTTACCACACGACAAGCCTTTTGAGGCCTATGTTCAAGACCTTTGTTGAGTTACCCCCCTCCTCCTTTCAACGAGGGAGAGACAAATATCACGGGACTTATTACTATTACGAATTACTATGGCTATACGCCTTTATCAGCATTGTGAATTTGTAAGCGTTATTCTGTATTCTACATAGCCTACCTAATTAACGACTGTTTGTTTTCGATTTTCATGTAAGTGGTACCTGGTCGTTCTTTGTGACATCATATTACGTCTATTGGTAAAGTAGAAGTTAGCATAATCAAGAGAGGTCGTCTAGTCCTTACAACCAGCATCTCAGTTTTCAATATATATGTATCTATATCTATCTATACATATATATATATATACGTACATGTCTCTCTCTGTATATATACATATATATACATACACATATATGTCTAGATATATAACTATGTATATATTCATATACACACATAGGTGTATATATGGGTGTGTGGGTGTATGTATCAATATATATATATATATGTACACATATATATGTATGTATGTATATGCATATACAGTGTGTGTGTGTATGTGTGTGTGTGTGTGTGTGTGTGTGTGTGTGTGTGTCTGTGTGTGTGTGTGTGTGTGTGTGTGTGTGTGTGTGTGTGTGTGTTTTGTATTACCTCTTTAGACTATTCAGCCATGTCAGGAGGGCTTACTAGTAGCATCCCATCTAAATCCTTTTAACGTGCAGTTGGCAGGTGGGCGGCATTCGTCTGTTTCACCCAAAAATGAATTCACAACCAAGGCCAATGGTCGTGGTTACGTGACTCGTCCAGGAACAGAGAGCGCTAAACTACTCGGTCAGACCCAGGGCTCGTGATGTTTCGTTTCTCTGATTTTCAGAAATCCGCGGGTACATTTCCGGATATTGCAGTTTACTAAATTGCGGATGCGGACGAGAATGTGGGTGTCCTGATTACTGAGATTTCCGGATGCAGACCTGTCATTTTCCCTAATTTACATCTAAATTTCCTCCTATGGTTTATACATACTACTGTAATATATGTGGTTCATCCATATGTTTCATTCATGAGTTCGAAACTTATATAAATTGGTCAATAATCCGTAAAATTCAATTGCAACCGATGCGGATGTCTGGTAACAGATCACGCATTTGTACAGACATTCGTTTGTTCACTGCCTACTCCATTTTATCTTTTCGGGTTAATATCTTATTATGTACTATACAAAAGGCTATTATGAAGACCACCATTTGCTATTCCCTGGGTGTAAAGTGCAGTAAAATAATAGTCAGAATGAGAGAGATGGGGGGGGGGGGAGATAGAGAAAAGGTGAGTGAGTAAATGTGAAATATAGAATTCAAAGAGTCGGCTACAAGGCAGACAGAGAGAGAGATAGAGATAGAGAGAGAGAGTGAGAGAGAGAGAGAGAGAGAGAGATAGAGATAGAGATAGAGAGAGAGAGAGAGAGAGAGAGAGAGAGAGAGAGAGAGAGAGGAGGATGCTATCAGCACTTCTCCTTTGCGGATATAGATTTAATTGCGTACGTTTTGTCAACAAAAAGGTGAATGCGGATACGAGTCATGTCAAATATTACTAAATCCGTAGAAGCGGATACACAAGCGGATTTTTATTTTATAAGGATGTGTATGCAAATCTTCGATACTAACCCACGCTGCTTTAAGACGATGTAATATATGTAATATATGGATGAATGCCAAACTTTCGTCCATTAAGTCGAACACTGTTGAACTATGTGAAGGTAGAAAAAACTGCGAGAAAACAGAAAATCCCAAATGACGGACAAATACCATAATGGAGCGGTAAAATTCAGAGTAGAGTCGTTGGAATTCTACAGGGTAACTTCCATACCATTAAGAAGACGAGAAAAGTGTAATCCTAAAGATTAGTCAAGTTTATGCCCCAACCTGTGGTCATAGCGATAGAGAGTTTCTATGAAGATGTTCAATAAGCGACCGATAGACCAAAGACCAATTTTACCTCTGTTAATGCCACGCCAGGAGAAAGGGTACATAGAGAAACCATGAAATAAGTTGATAAGTTACTGAAGTAAGAGAGGATAAATGTTATTAGAATCTGCTGAGGTTCGATTGGTCTATATCATAATTGTATTTTAAAAAATCGAGAGGAAGTGGACATAGATATTCGGAATTGAAAATCAAATCGACTTCATAATTAGGAAGAGGTGTGATTGATTAAGGAACTGATTGATTAAGTAAATGTGGATAGTGGCCGCAAAATGGTTAGAAGTGAAATGAAATCATATTATGCATCTCACAAGGAAAATGGATAAACTCAACAAGAAAATTCCTCCTCAAGCTAGTTAATCTGAAAACAAGATTAACGGAAACTAAAAAAGATACACATATATTTAAGTCGAGATCGATATTAATACTATACTTAACAAAGATGCATTGCTTATACACAATTGCCAGTCCCACTGAAGTGTTAATTTACGTAATTTTATTCTGAAGGCATATTGATGTAGCAAAACTTAATAGTAAATTTAAATGACTGTCCATGATATCTATAGGCGTCTTCTGTATGCGTCAGTAAAGTTAATACTGTGTTAAAGTTGAATTAACCGTAGTCTACTTGCACCGATGATGCACGACCCACTTCCCAAACGCACAAATTAGAGCGAGTATCAACAAATGCGCTAATTTACATGAAAAAGATGATATTTGTGAAATAATAATGGGCAATTTAATTTACACGGTAATGTTGATAACGAGACGTTTGCTGTAGAAAAAACACATACACGGTAGCATTGTATCATGACTATATTATATCTGTGTTAGTACACACAAGAATTTTATAGGCAATTTAACTGAAAGTGCCAAACAAACGTAAACTCTTCGTAACATCAATTCATATATTCACATATTCGAATTGTCTCTTATAGTTCTTCCTCGTGTGTGACCGTGGGGCACGGGTATGTTAGCTTTCTCAGGGTTATGTCAGCGAGGACTATGGTAAATTTACACGCGGTTTTGCAGCTCACTATAGTTTAAAGAATCATAAAGTTTGTATTTTGAAGTTGATACCTAATAGCGAAGTTATGAAAAGCTTTCTCTTTTTATTCCATTGATATATTTTGTAAGATGGAAATGGCTTCCCAACTTGTAAATACGTTGCCTTTTCTGTCTGTAAACTCCGTATATGTATTATGTAAATATATATATATATATATATATGTATATATATATTTACATACTTATATATATATATCTATTTATGTATAGGTTTATATGTATATATATGTACATTCATACACACACACACACACACACACACACACATATATATATATATATATATATATATATATATACATATATATATATATGTGTGTGTGTGTGTGTGTGTGTGTGTGTGTGTGCGTGTGTGTGTGTGTGTGTGTGTAACGTATATGTGTGTGTGTGTATATATATATATATATATATATATATATATATATATATATAATTATACGTAGTTATTCAGCCATTTTTTCCACTGCAGGACTTAGGCCTCTCTCACTTCGTTATTGAAAGGTTATTTGGCAGCACCACCCTTGCCTGATTTGATGCCCTTTCTAATCAACTATGAGTCTTCGTGTTACTACTTATTACCACGGCGGCAACTTCCCCTGTAACACCTGTGTGTGAGCTCTCAGGCGATATGCCGTTTTCTCGCCGTTAAGACCGGCCTCAAACCAGCAGTTGGAGCGCAAATATTTTGCAATTGCCCAATGCTATAACCAATGAACCATTGCAGCAGCCATATATATGAGTATATGCGTATATATGTGTGTGTGGTGTGTCTATGGGTGTGCATGTGCATGTGTTGGAGTATGTGTAATATATATATATATTATATATATATATATATATATATATATGTGTGTGTGTGTGTGTGTGTGTGTGTGTGTGTGTGTGTGTGTGTGTGTGTGTGTGTGTGTGTTAATTATATATGAATATGTTTAAAGCTATAATGAATTTCTATCACTTAATTAATTAATATTAGGAACACTGGAATCATCATGAGTATTAGAAGTACAACAAGCAGTACTAGCACCAGCAGCAGTAATATTTCATAATTATTCTTACTGATACTCTCACCTATTTATAATTTTCTTATTATAAATAGGATTATCTTTATGATCACTATAATTATCATTGTTTGCTATCATGATATGTTTTATGTTAATCATTTAATATTAGCACTCTCATTATTATTGCCTCTATTATTTGTGTCGAAATATTCCTACTAAAAGCACATGTTATAATCATCATAATCATTCGCATGGACGGTTACCATTATTATCAACATCAACGATGCTAATGCAGGTACACCATTCACATATTTGTAGCACAGACTGCTTGTCTACACTTTCTTCATTGTTTTTTCCTGCGTCAACATATTTCATCAGCGTATATTTCATGGTAGCACGAACACTGATAGAATCAATAATACTAAAGATAAAATTATATCGTATTTAAGGAGTAATTCAATTTGGATGTATTACGTGCATCGGGTATTAGTGTAAGAAAATAGACATATAAATATATCAGCGGACATGTATAGCCTGTACATACGCAAACACAAAAACACACGCACGCACATGTACATATGTGTGGGTGCATGCGAGCGTGTTTACTGGATCTGCAGGTATAAACAAACTTAAACTCTCTTCACTAGTTTCAAAGCCTAAACTTGCATGTATTTAATAGACTCACGTGGTCAGCAGTAGTAGTAGTACCGTTGTGATAACTGGTCATGGCTATAATGACAAGGTATCCAATCTAAACACAAACTGTTGCTGTGGTTCCCAGAGGATTTGGTAGATACGTGTACTCCAAGCGTGGTTGCCGAACACTGCAAGTCGTGGAAAGTCAATGTCTTGTGTACTTTTTTTTGTGCCACTGTAAGTATACTTCTAAAGATGTGTTCTTATTTTTTATGCGTTTTTGTTTGTGTGTGTGTATATGTATATTTATGTATATACATATATATGTATGTGTGCACATATATGTAATACATGTATAAATGTGCATGCATATGTGTGTACATATATTTATATATTAGTATGTGTGTACATATATTTATATATTAGTATGTGTATATATAATTATATATGTGGGGAGGTGTATGATTGTGTTTTAGTATTGTTAGGCTGTGTGTGTGAGTGTCTTCATTTCCCATGCTCAGGATTATTTATGCTCAAGTTACCCCCACTCGCCTTTAGTTCACCTACCCCTTCATATATAAGTAAAGTTACCCATGTTGACATAAATATGGCGGCTTTAGGTTTGCTTCAGCTACTTATTATGATGTTTCTGGCGATTTTTATAAAAATTTAATTTTATTAGGAATTTCTGCAAGCATAGCCTTAACTACAAGTATCATATTGTTAGACTGATGCCTGATGTGGGATGATGCGGTAGGATGGCCATTACCTATTTGCTCTGCCTTTGTCCCCAACATGTTGACATCAGCATGCCAGTACATATTCACAGCTGAGTCAACTGAGAGGGGCGACCGGGCGCGAACCCAGGAACTTGCGACTGCAAAGCCAGCGCTCTACCATTGAGCTATAAGCTTTTAAGAAATAGGCCTACATATCATTCTATTCCATTCTAATTACAACGGAATCTTGATTAAAGCGGAGTGTCCCAATATAAGGGAGTTATATAGGTTGACTTTATGAACGGAGTAATTCAGAATTGAGCGCAAAGCACTTGGTTTCAGATTTGCTTTTATAGAGGGCATCTTAGCTTGTCATGATATCTGTTGTTTGGTGATAGCTAAAAAAAAGAGAGGAACTTGAGATTCCCGTTGAGATCACAGAGAGAGGGAGGGAAAGACAACGACAGATAGGAAAGAATTAAAGAAGAGAGGGGGAGAGGAATATTTCAGTCCCAGAGATAAACTTCAGAAGAACAGAAGAGATGAAGAACTGTAGTGAGAGAAATCATATATGAAAGGAGTTAGAATAACTTTGTGTTAATACGTGAAAACCAAAGCACACTGTGGATAAGTATTTTTTTATTTGCAAAAGAGTAAAAACAAAAAAACAAAACGTGTCATTGTAGTTTTAATAACAGATGTAAAAAGAAAATATGAAATAGTAAAACCTTTTGATATCATAAGAATTTACAACAATTACAAATCAATAAATTCTTAATAGTGTGAACGACTGATGATCCATCTTTCAAGAATGTTTTTTTATACCCTTAACCAAATTACTGTACCAACAAAACATTCAATAAAGTCATACAGATATGGATTTTCCATGAAAGCTTTTCTATATATATATATATATATATACATGTGTGCGTGTGTGAGTGTGTGTGTGTGTGTGTGTGTGTGTGTGTGTGTGTGTGTGTGTGTGTGTGTGTGTGTGTGTGTGTGTGCGGGCGCGAGTGTGTATATATATTTATTTATAAATATATATGTATGATATATATATATATATAAACACGCGTAAATGTGTATGTATATGTGTGTGTGTGTGTGCGTGTGTGTGGGTGTGGGTGGTGTGGGTGTGTGTGTGTGTGTGTGTGTGTGTGTGTGTGTGTGTGTGTGTGTGTGTGTGTATGTGTGTTTGTGTGTATGTGTGTGTGTGTATGTACGTGTATATATACATGTATACATATACATATATATGTGTGTGCGTGTGTGTATGTGTGTCTGCATATATATATTTATATATATATATATATATATATATATTATACATTATTTATATGTAATACATATATCATATATACATCAATTATTAATATAATATATGTATACATTATATATATATATATATATATATATATATATATATAGAATATAGATCAACATACAATTAGAGAACTGGACAACATGAAATTGACATAATTCAACAATATAAACTATATAACAAGGTAACCCATACAAAAAAATGCACGTTTTCTGTGAAAACTAACAATCCCCGACAACAGGATATGATGTGATAAACATGATGGTATATTACATGCTTTATATTTGTGTAAAGTCAGGATGGTTGTTTTGCTTGGTTGTATAACTGTCTACCTGTGTTTGTGTACATACCTCCCACCTCTACAACCTTATAGATACTAATGTGAGCGATGACCTAACAAATGAAACGCGGAATGGAATAACAAAAACTAATCACTCCACTTAAATAGTTTTCAAGACTAGATTTTTGCACGAAGATATTTATCTAAACCTGAGATAACTAACTATTTATCCCAAATAATCTGAAAAAGTCTGCCGCGTCTGTGGTAACGGCTGGCACTGACGACGGCCTGAACGTCGTGGGCGCCACAGCATGCGTGGCAGGAGTGGCAGAAGTAGAAGTCGTCTGCGAAGGGAGAGACAGGGCCACGGAATCCCCTCGTGGTAACGGTGCGTCGACCACTAAGGAAGTAAGTGCTGGGACTGGGATATAGGCCGGCCCAGCTTCACGGTCGTATTCGTGCTCTGTAGTCGTAGCTACCGGAGACGTAGTGGTCGAACTGGTACGGCTATTTCCCGATGACGATCGCCGACCTTCAGGAATGGCTGGGGACGAAGTAGTGACCGTCGAACTATCAATGAAGAATGCATTTGTTGTTCTCGGAGGTTCCGTAGTTCTGGTTGTAGGCTGCGTAGTTAATCTGTTGCGTATTATTCTTCGCGTCGTGGCCCTTGTCGTTGGGAACCTAAAGCCCCTAGATTTCGTTGTGGAGAACTGTATCACTGGTGTTTTAACGGTAGTGAACCGAAAGCCAGGCGAGGCAGTAGTAGATGCCTGTGAAGGTTTGCTTGAGGGGAACCGAAATCCTGGTCTCCGTGTAGTGGTAGTTCTAGCTGTAGTGGTTAATCTCGTAAACGGTTTTTGTGTCGTGGTAGTTGTAGTCGTAGTGGTAGGAGGAGGTCTACTAAATGGTCTCTGTGTCGTAGTTGTCGTAGTGGTTGTGGTAGGAGGTCTCGTAATAGGTATTCGTGTGGTAGTTGCTGTAGTTGTAGCGGGTACGGTCGTAGTTGGGGACCTCGTCGTGATGCGAGGGGAGGTGAACGCCACTGGAGCATTAGTCGTTCTCTGAGAGGCTGCGGTCGTTCTGGCGGTCGCTGCCGGTGCGGCCGTGGCTTTGGGCTTGATCTTCATGAATTCGAAGAAGGAAAATCCGTTGTTGGAGAGAATGTCGTTTTCCGAGATTTCTCTCCCCTGCGTGACGTCATTTCCGGTTTGTGACGGTGCCAGGTAGCCGTTTTGTACCTGATTGTTATTGCCTCTGTTGTTGTTATTGCCTCTGTTACTGTTGTTATTGTCTCTGTTAATATTATTGCTATTATTGACTCTGTTGATGTTGTTATTGTTATTGGTTGCACCTGTATTACTGTTGTTATTGTTATTGGTTGCACCTGTATTACTGTTGTTATTGCTGCCTCTGTTATTGTTATTGGTACCCCTGTTATTGTTATTATTACCGTTGCTGATACCTCTGCTAATGTTATTATTATTAATACCGTTGAGATTTGGAATCGGTGGTGCTCTGTTAATATTATTACCGTTGTTCCTGTTGGTGTTTATGTTTGGATTTCCGTACATATTGTTCCCGTTACTTCTGTTAGCATTGTTGTTAGCATTTCTGTTATTGTTGTTGATATTCCCGTTGTTATTATTTCCGTTTGTATTTCGGTTCGAATTTCCGTTGAAGTTAAGATTATTGCCGTTGAAATTCCCGTTGTTACTGTTGAAATTCCCGTTGTTACTTTTGACATTTCCGTTGTTACTGTTGACATTTCCGTTGTTACTGTTGAAATTTCCGTTGTTACTGTTGGAATTTCCATTTGTATTTCTGTTAGAATTTCTGTTTCCATACATGTTATTAACACCGTTTACGTTATTCCTGTTGCCTCCGCCAAGGTTGTTGACTATGCCGTTGTTACCGTTGAAATTTCCCGTTCCTCCGTTTACATTATTTCTGTTGTTTATGTTTCCGTTCTTGTTGTTTCCGTTTGTATTACTGTTCGAATTACCATACATATTATTCCCGTTGATTCTGTTGAGATTATTATTACCGTTGATGTTGTTAATTGCGTTAATTCCGTTGGTGTTTCCAGGACCCGTTGCTCCATTACCGTTATTTCCGTTACTGTTACCGTTGTTTGCGTTTCCGTTCTTGTTATTGCTCCCGTTTTTCCTGTTAGGATTATTGCTGGCGTTTCTGTTGTTTCCGTTAATATTGCTGACGTTTCCATTGCTGTTCCTGTTATTTCCGTTTGAATCTCTATTTCCGTTATTTCTGTCACGCTCGTTTCCGTTTGTTCCTCCGTTACTGTTGCTATTTACGTTGGCAGTAGGACTGTTTACATTTCCGTTGCTATTCCCGTTGACATTTCTGTTATTTCCGTTCGAATTTCCGTTATTCAAATTCTTTGAGGTGCCCGTGTTGGTTATACTGTTGATATTGTTAGCATTAACTTTGTTTACGATACCATTACTGTTAGACGCAATGTTGTCGTTAGGAATCTCTCTGTTGTTATTAAGGTTTCCGATATTATTTAATCCGTTATTTGCATTCCCGTTGTTCCTGTTGAGAATTCTGTCGAAGCCGTTGCTAAACCCGTTGTTAACGGTTTGTTTATTTCCGTTGTTTCTGTTAATGGCGTTGTTTGTGTTCCTGTTTCCGTTGGTCCCACTGTCCACATCCTTGTTTCCGTTTCCGTTGCCTGTATTACCGTTATTACCGTTCGTGTTTCCAATATTGCTGTTATTGATTAAATTTCCTGTGTCCCCGTTATTGTTATTCATATAATTTGCGTTGCCGTTATTTCTGCCGCCTCCGTTAGCGTTGTTGCCGTTTCTGTTGCCTGAATTGTTGTTATTATTTAAATTTCCCGCATTGCTGTTATTATTTCTGTTTCCTCTATTGCCGTTGTTATTGTTTCCTGCGTTACCATTGTTATAATTCATGTTGCCTGCATTATTATTATTTATGTTAGCGAAATTAGCAATGAAACTGTTGCCGTTGCCTACAGCACTGTTGATGGCGACGTTATTTCCGTTAACAGTCTTCGCAGTGTTGTCATTCCCGTTGCCATTCCTGCCACTAGCGCTGCCGTTGTTACCGTTATTGCCGTTATTCCCGTTGTTTCTGCTTCTCTTAGGAGTTATTCTGCCTCCGAAATTCCCGTGAATGTCGTCCGTGATCGAGGGAGGCAGGTATGTTCCCGAGGGAGACGTCACGGCGCCGACGCCCGCTCTCGAAGTCGTTCCTGAGGTCGTGCTAGCGCCCCCGTTGCCAAAGGTGAAGGGTCGTCCGCCTCTGGGCCTCGTCGGAGAGCTGGAGCTTGGAGAAGTGGTCGTCCTCGGGGTGGTTGGCGCCGGTACGACAGCGGGGCGAGGCGAGGACGCGAGACCGAGGAAAGGGGTGGAGGAGGAGCCTCGAGGTGGAGGGAGGTAGTTGCCGGAGGGGTTGCCGGCGGTAGTAATGATCGGACGAGGCGTCGTCACAGCAACGGCGGGTCTGAACCTGGTTGTGGGTTGCCTCGTTACGGAAGGCGTGGTCTGTGGGCGCGGGGTCGATCTCGGAGCAGTCGAAGGCAAGGCGGTCGTCAGCGCAGCAATGAGGGGCGGCAGAGGGGCGGGGGCTTGGGTCACCGCCGAGTTTCGATTCCCGAAGGAACCCGCGGCCGAGTTCCCGTTACCGAAGTTCCCATTCCCGAAGGAACCTGCGCCTGAGTTCCCATTCCCGAAGGAACCTGCAGCCGAGTTTCCATTCCCATAGGACCCCGCAGCCGAGTTCCCGTTGCCGAAGTTCCCATTCCCGAAGGAACCTGCGCCTGAGTTCCCGTTGCCGTAGGATCCAGCCGCCGACTTCCCGTTACCGAAGTTCCCATTCCCGAAGGAACCCGCGGCCGAGTTCCCGTTGCCGAAGTTCCCATTCCCGAAGGAACCTGCGCCTGAGTTCCCGTTGCCGAAGGATCCAGCAGCCGACTTCCCGTTACCGAAGTTCCCATTCCCGAAGGAACCCGCGGCCGAGTTCCCGTTGCCGAAGTTCCCATTCCCGAAGGAACCTGCGCCTGAGTTCCCGTTGCCGAAGGATCCAGCAGCCGACTTCCCGTTACCGAAGTTCCTATTCCCGAAGGAACCCGCAGCCGAGTTCCCGTTGCCGAGGGAACCCGCGCCTGAGTTCCCATTCCCGAAGGAACCCGCGCCTGAGTTCCCATTCCCGAAGGAACCTGCGCCTGAGTTCCCGTTGCCGAAGGATCCAGTCGCCGACTTCCCGTTACCGAAGTTCCCATTCCCGAAGGATCCAGCACCCGAGTTCCCGTTGCCGAAGGAACCCGCGCCTGAGTTCCCATTCCCGAAGGAACCCGCGCCTGAGTTCCCATTCCCGAAGGAACCTGCGCCTGAGTTCCCGTTGCCGAAGGATCCAGTCACCGACTTCCCGTTACCGAAGTTCCCATTCCCGAAGGATCCAGCACCCGAGTTCCCGTTGCCGAAGGAACCCGCGCCTGAGTTCCCATTCCCGAAGGTACCCGCGCCTGAGTTCCCATTCCCGAAGGAACCCGCGCCTGAGTTCCCATTCCCGATGGAACCCGCGCCTGAGTTCCCATTCCCGAAGGAACCCGCGCCTGAGTTCCCATTCCCGAAGGAACCCGCGCCTGAGTTCCCATTCCCGAAGGAACCCGCGCCTGAGTTCCCATTCCCGATGGAACCCGCGCCTGAGTTCCCATTCCCGGAGGAACCCGCGACCTGCCTCCCCCGCTTGGCATTACCGCCGGAAAGGAAATTCTGGAACATCCCCGTCATCTGGATGGGCGTGTACGAGATCGTCGGATGAAAGCCCGAGGCGTCGGCGTAGTACCGGACCGTCATCAACCTTCGATCCGGAAGAACCACGAAGTAGCTGCCGTCCTCGCGCCCTCCGTCCCGCTGCGAGGTGTGGCCGAAGGAGTTCCCGAACGCCGGCTGCTTCACCTCGTACGAGAAGTTGAATCGCGCCGGACCCTGTGGGCGGAGGGTGCGTTAGGTCAGCATGGAGAATGGAGGAAATTATGTGTGTATGTGTATTTTTATGTATATGTATATATATATACATATATATATATATTTGTGTGTGTATATAATATATACATTTATACATGTGTATATATATGAAAATAGAAAATGTATACAAAATATACGTGCGTATATGAATGTGTTTGTGAATGGGTATGTGTATGTGTGTATATATATGTGTGTGTGTGTTTATATATATATATGTATATTTATAAATATGTATATATATGTGTGTGTGTGTGTGAATATTTATATTTATATATATACATACATATATATGTATATACCTAATATATATATATATATATATATGTGTGTGTGTGTGTGTGTGTGTGTCTGTGTATTTGTATGTGTATGTATGTATATGTATATATATATGTATGTATTATGGAAATGCCCATGGTTTCTTTTAGTTTAAGCAGCACCGGATGCAATTTTATTATTTTTCTGTGACTGCTGTCTCCTGTTTACCCGTTTATTTTGCGCCCAAGCCTTTCAGCAGTGCAACAGCATGCTCAGGTTTTATCATGCTGTTCAATTCAAAATTCATTTACTTTATAATGGTGCTTAGTAACCTCGCCCACTTTATTCCACGTGCCCTATCTCTTAGTGATGCATCGCAACACTATGTTACTTGATTAAAACTATGATTATTTAATTATGTATGTAATTAAATAGAGAAACGTGTGTGTGTAGCCGGTGTTTACGTGTATGAGTGGTGTAAGCAGCATGCAAGCCCCCAGAATCCACAATTGAAAATAAAGATACTTAGCCATATAACGAGTCTCAATTGTCTGTGTTCTGTGGCATCAGTCTGTGTCTCTCTGGAACGTCACTGGCCATATGTCATTATCCACTGTGAAGTAGATTATAGTCGTCCACCTTCGTCGTGTCAAAGTCTCAAAGCAGGCTGAGCGTCAGGCAAGCCATGCAAAGCCGTGTATCTGTGGCCAGGTTGTAGTCTCGGACTTGGGAATGTCCACCACAACTTTGCCACAGCTCTCGCATGTGCTATTAGACTGGCACGACCATCTCGCCAAAAGCTTGTGTGTCATTCGTTCCCGTTAAGTCGTAGCGCAAAAATAGCGGTGCTGCTCGTTGAAGTCATTAGTTATCACAATCCTTGTCATGTGTCAGAAGGTGAATTGGCATGGCACGTTCTTGGCGATGTCAGTGTGTCTCCGAGGCAACGTCCAGAAAGCATGGCGGACTCACATAGTCTGTTCCCCCGTCCAGGTAGTTCTGTGAAGGATCTTGGGCCTGGACCAGCAGCACGCAAGCCTGGAATAGAAGCCAGATTTAAGGTTTTGAAGATTTGCATTACTCTTGAAAAGCCTTTCCACAGGAACTGAATCTGCGTCTATAATTAATTAAAATTAAATTTGCATATATGATTCTGTAAAAATGGGGTAAGTAAAGGCTTCACGTTACTAATAAATACACAATTTTCCCCAAAGACTCTGTTCTTAAATCGCGCCTCCTTTTTTATATCAACACGTTAAAAAAATGTAAACTGCATCAGAAAAAAAATCGCACAATGAAAGTTTTACAAGCAAGTTAAATAAGTCGACAATGATATAAAGACTTGCAATAAAAGATAAAAGTTTCATGGAATTCAAACATAGCAACAAGTGCGCAAAAAAAAAGTCAATGACCTGAGCTCGGAAGGTATATTCCTTTGTGAGATATGAATCAAGATTTATAAATGGAAAATTAATAAAAGCTTTAGTAACACCGATGACAGATGATGGTAACAGAATAATGATATGAATAATAATATTCGTGATGATGATATTAAGTAATTACGTTGGTGATAATAACATTATATTACGATAATAATAATGTCATTTTCAATAATACTAAGAGTATTTATGACAATAACGACTTTAATAGCATTAGTATAAATAATTACACTGAAAATATTTAAAATAATGATAACACACAAAAAAAAAACGAAAACACACCAAAATTAGTATGTATATGTACACATATCATACATAATTTCACAAATACACATACATATACAGGCCTAGGGGAGCCATTCCAGACACTAGGTTTTCTCGCGGGCAATTTCTCATCCATTTCGCAAGGCCTGTTCTCTAGAAACCGAGGAGTCTTGAACAAACACCATCTGCTCCCGTTAAGCGTCTTCGTGTAATGTTTATAATGTTTATATATGGATCATTACGTGACTCGGGAATCAGTCTGGCCGCGTTGATGGAGGAGGATCTATAGTGTAGTTGGGTTTGTGTTTTTGTTTCTTGTTTTTCGTACTGTTATTATTTTTTTGTTTTTGTTTTTTGATTATCTTGTTCTCTCTTTTTTTTTTTTTTTTCTTCTTCTTCCCCATCCCCTGCTCCTTTTCATCCTTATTCTTATTTGTATTATACTTATTCATCGTCGTCGTCTTTTGTCTGCTACAACTACTACTACTATTACTATTGGTAGTACTATTACTACCATTATGATTACCATTACCACTGCTACTACTATTACTACTAATACTAATACTACTATTGCTATTATTACTACTACTGCTACTATTATTATCACTGCCATTACCACTTCTAATACTATTACTATTAATACTAATACTACTATTATTATTACTACCTTCTCTTCTACTTCTTCTTCTTCTTCTATTACTACTACTGCGACTGCTACCTTTTCTTCTTATTATTCTACTATTACTATTATTACTACTGCTACTACCATTACGACTATTACTACCACTACTACTACTGTTATTACTACCAATATTAACTTTTTTTCATCTTCTACTAATACTACTTATTCTTCTTCATCTCCTTCTTCCTCATCTTCATCTTCCTATGACTTCTCGTGTTCTTCTTCTTCTTCTCCTTGGTAATGAGAAAATCACTAATAACATCTACAACCATTTGGAACATTAAATAAAATAATTGAGCTTGAGTTTAATTGGTGCCAACGATGTATTTTTTTTTTTTTTTTCGCTAATGCTATAGTCATTACTGATTCCGTAACAATGGATTAGTGTGAAGTAACAGTTGAACGAGTGTCGAAAGCCCTTGTTGATATATCCGATATTACTTTTACTTTTATTGTGATAATTGTTGCCACGTGTGCGACCGTCCTCGCCATTAGTGTTGCCCTTTTAGGATGATTTCCTTTGTAATGTTATTGATAGTGTCATCATTATTAGAGACAGATTGAGAGAGAAGAGAGGCATGTTGGGAAAGCGAGAAGGGGAGAGGGAGAGAGAGAGAGTAAGATTGAGATAGTAAGAGACGGAGACGGAGAGAATGCTAGACAGCCAGAGAGTAAAAGAGAGAGAGAGAGAAAGGAAAGGGAGAGAAAGACCGAGAGAGAGAGACAGAGATAACACGGACACATATATAAGGGGAAATAAACACACATACCAGCCAATTAAAACTTTCAAAATCTGCCTTATGTCCAGAATTGCCATCCATTTGTCGAGAAGGAAAACACAAAAACATGCAAAAACAAAACATAGACGTCTTCCGCGCCAATTTTCTTGTTAAGTGATCGTAATTACTCGAAAGACTCTCTTTATGGTGGATGTTACTGTGGCCGAAATTTTATGTATTTGTGGGCGTTTTGTATTTGTTTTATGTATGTGGGTTTCGCTCCGTGTTCTCGGTTTGTTTCGATGTATATGTATGTGTGTGTGTGTGTGTGTGGAAGGTGTGTATATGTGTGTGTGTGGAAGGTGTGTATATGTGTGTGTGTGTGTGTGTGTGGTGAGAGAGGGAGAAAGTATACATGTGTTTCTATATCAAAACGTATACATATATGTAGATGGATATGTGTGTGTTAACACACGCGTAATTTTCTGAATTTTCTACATGCAAGTTATTCGCGC